>NW_021604591.1:6822330-6862524 GCF_004785775.1 Grammomys surdaster
GGAGAGGTAGGGGAGGGGGAGAGGGAGAGGGAGGAGGAGGGGGTGAGGGAGAGGGAGGGGGCGAGGGAGGGGGAGGGAGAGGGGGAGGGGGAGAGAGAATAATTAAGGAATTGGTGGTGAAGAATTTGAAAGGGAGTAAAGTGACAGGGAAGGAGTTGGGAGGAAGGAGGGGTAGAGTTGCTACAAGAGCAGTAATTATTGATCCTTTATTGATCATATGGAGGCTCGATGCCCCCAGCATAGGGAGATGCTAGGGTAGTGATGTAGGAGTGAGTGGGTGAGTTGGGGGGCACCTGCATGGAGGCAGGGGAGGAGCTGGAATAGGGGGCTGGCAGCAGGGAACCTGGGAAGAAGAACAACATAAATAACCAATAATAAAAAAAGAAAAATCTCAAGAAAATAAGTTTTTAAAATCAGTAGGATTGATTTGGGGCTGCAAATGCATGTCAGTTGGTAGATTGCTTGCCTAATATGAACAAAATCTAGGCTCATGCTCCATGATTACAAAAACTGATCATGGCCTCTCCTACGAATAACCCCAGCACTGGGAACATAGAGGTAGGAGAATTATAAATCTATTGTCGTCTTTAGCTATGTAATGAGGTAGAGGCCAGCTTGGACAACTTTAGGCCCAGTCAGAAAGTAAAAAAAAAAAAAAATCAACCAAACAAACAAAACAGCAATAAACAAACAAATAGAAAGGAGGAAGGAAGGGAGGGAAAATTATGTAAAGGTTTTCACAGACACAAAGTAGCTTGATTTTTACCAAACAATTTTACTTAATGATGTTGCTTTTTGAAAAACAATCTCTTCCCCTTATTCTATGCTATAAGCAGTCACATAAACCTTTATAGGATATTTCAAGTATTGTTTTTTGTTTTAGAAATACATACAAAGTTTAAAAACTTGAAATATAGAAAGTGTTACAGTAATTAAATAAGGCTACATAAGACTAAAATCCAGTGACAATTGTTACATTAATTAAATACAGTTAATATTATGTGTATTTGTCTATTGATCATGTCAATTTTCAAAACAAAAATATATGTTCTGCCTCTCTCAAAAATAAAACCAAAAAACTAAAATAAAAAAACAGACAAAAATAAAATAAATAAATAAATAAATAAATAAATAAATAAATAAATAAATAAATGCAACCCCCATACACCACCAATAGTCTCTGTTTTGTGTTGAGCAAATATTCCTGGGAATGGGTCTTAGGAAATCCATCTGGAGTGTGATTGATATACCCAGTGAGCAATGAGAGAGAGTGAACGAGAAAGCAAAAGAGAGTGAGGGAATTGGGAGGGAGAGAGAGAGGAATGGATGAAGGGAGGGAGGGAGAGAGGGCTAGGAAGATGAAGTCAGATAGGAGAGAAGGAACAGGATTGGGAGAGGGGAAAGAATATTATCAAAATACATTGAATGAAAATTTAATTTAAGAAGGTAAAGTACAATTCATTGAATTATATGTAAAACGTCAAGGACTACCACATAAAACCAGATACGCTCAATAGAAGATCTAATAGAAGAGAAAATGGGGAAGATCATCAGCAGCAGATGCTGGTGAGGATGTGTAGAAAGAGGAACACTCCTCCATTGCTGGTGAGACTCCAAGCTGGTATTTCACTTTAAATGTCATAATTGCTATGCCTCTAAAAGTGAATTTTAAAGAATGTCTACAATGGAGATATGCTTTCAATTGGTCCAATGCACTGTTTCTCAAAGCATGGATTCATGTTCATGTATGCATATGTGGGCATAGATGAAACAATGATTTTGCTCACTCCAGGCTAAACACACACACCCATGCACATGTGCAGCATGGGCACATGCTCCTACAAATGGTGGTTTTTGTGTCTCACGAGTTTCCAGCAAACTTGAATGGCATTATCTTAGTCTAGAGATGATTGTCAAATGTCTAGAGATGCTTGCCAAATATTTGTATTTCAGAGAAAAAATATTAAATACTATTAAGTTATTTCACTTTTTCTTTGCAAATAAATAGAAATATTTAAAAGATCTTTGTTTTTAGTTTGTGTATTCATTCATTACTTTTTTCTGAGGGGCCAAATTTCCTATTGTCCTCTTTGCTGAAAGTAAATTAGGGGTAAAATTTGAGAGCCTGAATTTTCACAGCCTTATTCAAATTACTAGAATAAAATGGTTAGTAATTGCTATGTTTATATCAAGCAATATTCAAGTTCATTTAAAAATGTGATAATATTAGTTTTCTCTCTAATTTTACAGTCAGAAACATTTTTTTCTCATCCTATAAACTTCTTAGCCTTACAACACCTCCAGCTATGCAAGGTGTTTTAATATTAAATAGCAATCCTTATCCTTCAGGGAATATGAGTCTTCAATTTCACAGGTGTCAAAAGATAAGCTATTCTGGGGAAAGTAGACATCTGGGTTTACTCATAGCTTGAATCAAAATTAGATTCTTCAGGGAAATTCTGAGCCTGAAATCTCAACTACTATAGAACAGCTCATGGAAGCACTGTTTCAATGACTCCCCCTTTGACAAAGAAAACGCATCTTACACATTCAGCCTGGTAGACATAGAAACCAGAACAACATAATATGGTAGATGATCCACTTATATAATCCACATTGTCACTTTAAGTCAAGTACTCAGCTTAATATTGTTTATTCAATCTGTCTGTCTGTCTGTCTGTCTGTCTGTCATCTATCTACCTATCAATTTCTTGCTTTATTTAATATAATTTATTTTTTCTCAAATCGTAATTCATTCACAGGTTATAAACACAGAAAGGCAGGATGTGAGGAAGGGAATGACACTGGAGTGTGGGTGTTCAGGGGGAATACAGATATTTTTTAGAACTGGGTATCTGCTGGGTGAAGGTTCAGGGGACAATTCACTATGACTCTGCCTATGACTCACCTGTCCTTATCTAAGTTGGTATTGTCTGCCAAGGCTACCTGTTTACAAGGTCTATGGCTACTCAGTCTTGTAAATTTCCATAAAAGCTGCCTGTTTACATTAGCTTATAGACATCTGTTTCAATGTTTTTCCACAGAGACCCAAGACTTGGTGTTAGTATACATGTAGGACAGGCCTATTCTTGATTTTAGGCCTATGGCTGATTTTAGGCCTTCAGTGTGTAAGCAGGTCTGCCTCTGACATCTTCTCCCTTCTCTAAGAATAGAAGGGCTGTGGCAATTCTAAACTTGCAAAGGCGGGGATAGAGGCCTGACCTCCAGTATTTGAAGGGGACATTGTAATGGCTCCAGTCCCCCTGTCATTGTCCAGTGAGGCATGAGGGCCATACCCGTCCCGATGTCTTTTTTCTGGAGAGAGGATACTTTTGACATCAACACCTATGCAGTCAGGTTTGTCCCTCAGGGAACCCAGATAGATATCTTTATCTTTTATTTATATTCCCTTGCAGTGCTTAGCCTCACAGCTTAAGCAAGAATTCAGATCGCCTGTCAGAGGGGGTTCTGGGTGGCCCCTTTCTGTTTGGTCTAGGGGCAGAAGTTCCCCCTTTTAGGTTGGGTGGAGATGGGTTTTGGAAACACCCTGTATAAAGTAACAACCGCATCTTGAGTCTCGTGATCCTCCATAGCTAACTTATGATAATGTATCTGAGTAGGTTTTGCTAACAAATTATTTATCTGTTGTATCACAGAGTTAGTCCGCCTATTTAAGGGCCAGGGACCAGCAGAAAAAAGCAAAAAGAACCCAAATAATGGTCCCAAGATGGGAGGAAATAGGGTTGAAAACCTTGGAAAGGCTGAAAACTAATTGTTGTACCAGCATTCATCTGTCTCTTTCTCTCTCTGATTTTTCTTAGGGCCTTCACTACCTATTTCATGCTCTCTTTAACCCTACTTGTGTTGTCTATGTAAAGGCAACCTTCTTCTTTAAGGGCTGTACACAGTCAAGAGCTGTACACAGCCTTTTCTATTGTAATAGAGTAAATCAAGTCAAATAAGGATCTTTGCGATTTTAGGAGATCTCTTCAGACAGCAAAACGAAGGATTTCTTCAGATTAGTGATGTCAATCTCTAGCTGTTTGATGTTATGGTCAGTGGCCCTTCAAAGGTCTGAGTAGTATAAGTTCAGGGACCAGCATCTGGATTGGAACTTCTAACAGCAGACATCACGGGTGATTCATTTTTACCTGGAAAGGAAAAAGAAGGGGATTCTCAGGGAGATTTCTCTTCCCTGGATGTAAATTGTTATTCATCGTATTTATGGTTGGGCCTGGCTTTGTGGGGTTATCTATTTTTTTCATTAATCTTTTTGGTAGCCGGTTAGCTATGTCTTCTCTGGTATCAGACAGGCATATCAATCCTTGGCCCCATAAGGGAACTGGGTCTGGGCCATTCCCTTTTAGGGTAAGAGGGTCCTTCCCCATATCTGTGGCAAAGTTTTGTTGGTCTCGGTGGTGCCAGAGGCAGTCAGCAGCAGATTTGCCATGAGCTTTCAGCTTTAGAAATATAAAAGTGAAGAAGGCATGATGCAGAGTATTTCAGGGGGACTCCTTCTGAGGGGATAACATTCCCCCTCTTTTGTTTTTAAAGCCAATTTTTCAGAGTTCTTGTAAAATCAGGGCAGATGCGCCAACAGTCACTCCTTCCACACTCAGAGAGTCATGAAGACCCTATTTAAGGTTATATAAATCTATACTAATATTCTTTTGTCAAAGGACTGTTATAGCACTGCCAACAACTAATCAGACTATGTAATATATCAATTAGTAATAGCTTCTTCTACTTTTTGTGAGATTACCACTCTTTTGTCAATTAATTTTCGAGGAAAATTAGGATTTACATCTCTCTTGAGAATATTGAAGAAAGACTTAAATTCTTTTGTGGAGAGCTTAAAATAGGATCTTAGCCAATTAGCAATTCCTAGAAACTTTTGAAAATAATTTAAAATAAGTAAACTCTCTCCCTCTCTTTTTTTTTAAAGACCCTTTATCTGTGTGTGTTTTTTTTTTTTATTGGATATCATACGTATGTACCTTTCAATGTTATCTCCTCTCCCATTCTCCCCCAAAACACCTTATCTCATACCCTTTCCTCCTAATTTTTGTGAAGGTGTGCTCCAAACATCCTCCCAGTCCCATCTCTCTGCTCTCGAATTCCCACATAGTAGGGGATCCAAACTTTCAGGGACCATGGCCCTGCACTTTCACTGAAGTCTAACAAGGTCACCCTCAAATACCTATACAGGTGCATGAGTCCCTCCCTTTGTGCTCTCTGGCTGGCGGTTTAGAATTTGGGAGCTCTGGTTGAAACTTTTGATACTCCTTCTAAAAATGACCAAAGCATCCATACTTTGGTCTTCCTTCTTTCTGAGTTTCATGTGGTCTATATGTAGTTTCTTAGAAATTGTGAGCTTTTGGGCTAATATCCACTTATCAGTGAGTGCATACCATGTATATTCTTTTGAGATTGGGTCACCTCACTCAAGATGATATTTTCCATCTCCATTCTGTTTCTTTTTGTAGGTACTTGAGCTATGAATCTTCTTCTTAGCACTGCTTTCATTGTATTCCATAGATTTTGGTATGATGTGTCATCGTTTTTATTAAATTCTAAAAAGTTTTTAATTTCTTTATTTCTTCCCTTACCAGATTATCAAGGAGTAGGGTGTTGTTCAGTTTCCATGTGAATGTAGGCTTTCCATTGTCTTTGCCATTTTTGAAGACCAGCCTTAGACCATGGTGGTCTGATAGGATGCAGGGGATTATTTCAGTTTTTTTATATCTATTGAGGCCTGTCTTGTGCCCAATTATATGGTCTATTTTTGAGAAGGTACCATGAGGTTCTGAGAAAAAAGGTATATTCTTTTACTTAAGGGTCAAATGTTCTATAGATATCTGTTAAATCCATTTGGTTCATAACTTCTGTTAGTTTCACTGTATCTCTGTTTAGTTTCTGTTTGCATGATCTATCCATTGCTGAGAGTGGGGTGTTGAAGTCTCCCACTATTATAGTGTGAGGTGCAATGTGAGCTTTAGTAAGGTTTCTTTTATGAAAGTGGGTGCTCTTGTATTTGGCGCATAGATATTCAGAATTGAGAGTTCATGTTGGTTGAATTTTCCTTTGACAAGTATGAAATGTCCTTCCTTATCCTTTTTGATAGCTTTAAGCTGAAAGTCGATTTTATTCGATATTAGTGCTACTCCCACTTGTTTCTTAGGGCCATTTGCTTGAAAAATTGTTTTCTAACATTTTACTCTAAGGTAGAGTCTGTCTTTGTAGCTGAGGTGGGTTGCCTGTAAGCAGCAAAAAGTTGGGTCCTGTTTGCGTATCCAGTCCGTCAGCCTATGCCTTTTTATTGGGTAACTGAGTCCATTGATGTTAATAGATATTAAGGAGAGGGTGTTGTTGCTTCATGTCATTTTTGCTAATAGTTGAGACATCTTTTGTGTGGTTATCTTCTTTTGGGTTTGATGGAAGAGGATTATTTTCTTGCTCTTTCTAGGGCATGACTGCCCTCCTTGTATTGGAGCTTTCCTCCTATTATCCTTTGCAGAGCTGGATTTGTGGGAAGATACTGTGTAAATTCGGTTTTGTCATGGAATATCTTGGTGTCTCCGTCCATGGTAATTGAGAATTTTGCTGGGTAAAGTAGCCTGGGCTGGCATCTATGTTCTCTTAGGGTCTGTATGATATTTGTTCAGGTTCTTCTGGCTTTTATAGTATCTGGTGAGAAGTCAGGTGTAATTCTGATAGGTTTGCCTTTATATGTTACTTAGCCTTTTTCCCTTACTGCTTCTAAAATTCTTTCTTTGTTTTGTGCATTTTGTGTCTTGATTATTATGTGACGGGAGGTATTTCTTTTTTGATCTAGTCTGTTTGGAGTTCTGTAGGCTTCTTGTGTGATTATGGACATCTCATTCCTTACGTTAGGGAAGTTTTCCTCAATAATTTTGTTGAAGATATTTACTGGCCCTTTAAGTTGGGAATCTCCACTCTCATCTATACCTATTATCCTTAGGTTTGGTCTTCTCATTGCATCCTGGATTTCCTGGATGTTTTGTGTTATGAACTTTTTGCATTTTTCATTTTCTTTGATAGTTGTGTCAATATTTTCTAAGGTATCTTCTGTACCTGAGATTCTTTCTTCTATCTCTTATATTCTGTTGGTGATGCTTGTGTCTATGACTCCTGATTTCTTTCTTAGGTTTTCTATCTCCAGGGTAGTCTCCCTTTGTGATTTCTTTATTGTTTCTACTTCCATTTGTATGTCCTGGATGGTTTTGTTCAATTTCTTCATCGGTTAGTTTGTGTTTTGTTGTAATTCTTTAAAGGATTTTTGTGTTTCTTTAAGGACTTCATCCTGTTTACCTTTGTTTTCCTCAAATTTTTTGATAGTGTTATTTATTTCCTTCTTACAGTCCTCTATCATCATCATTAGAAGTGATTTTAGATCTGGTTCTTGCTTTCCTGGTGATATGGAGAGTTCAGGACTTTCTAATGTGGGAGAACTAGGTTCTGATGATGGCAAGTACCTTGGGTTGCTGGTGCTTGTGTTCTTGGACTTGCCTTTTGCCATCTGGATCACCTTTGTGCTGTGCTGTCTCTGACTGGGGCCTGTCTTTCCTATTATCTAGGTTGTGTCAGAACTGTTTGGGATTGGTTTTGCTGCTGGGGTTAGAGCTGAGTCCCAAGATCTGCTCTGTGCTCAGGTGGAAACAGGAAGGGGCCCAGTCTCTGGGTCAGGAGTGAATTCCTGGGTCCCAGTGGGTCCCGGTTGCTCCCTGTTTGGGGTCAAGTATTGCCACCTCCTAGCCTAAGATACTGGTTGGGTTAGAACTTCTGAGAGCCCCGCTTCCTCTGGTTTCTGTGAGATTGGGTGCAGAGCTGCCTCCTGGGATCTGAGAGTGCTGGGACCCAGACCAGATGGAGCCCGCGCTCTGGGCCAGGAGTGAATTCCTTGTCCCAGTGGGTCCTGGTTGCTCCCTGTTTGGGACAAATGCTACTTTTTCCTTACCTGGTGTGTTGCCTGAGTTAAAGCTCCTGGGAGTACCTCTTTCTCTCGGTTTTCTGGGGTTGGGTACGGAGCTGCTGCCTGTGACCTGCTCTAGCTTGGCCCCAGACCGGAAGTCTACCTATCTATTTCAAACATACCAGTAGCTAAACTTTTTTGATGTTTTCTTGTTTGATTGCTTCCAACAAATATCAAAAGCAAAGCAAAAAACCAACTAAAGCAATACCAGAAATACCTAAACTCATAGGAAGACACCTTTTTCTCTCTTTTACTTATTTTTTAACTAATTAATTTACTTATTTACATCTCATATGTTGGCACCTTGGTCCCCTCCCCCTAAATTTCCCTATCCCATGCACTCTCCTTTTTACCTCTGAGAAGGTGCTCCCCCAGGAATCCCCCTTTTCTATAGCATCAAGTGTATACAGGACTAGGTATATCCTCTCCCACTAGGGGCAGTCAAGAAACAAGGCAATCTATACTCTGCTATATATGTCCTTGGTGTCTTGCACCAACCTATGTATGCTCTTCGGATGGTGGCATAGTCAATGGTAGCTCCCAGGAATCCAGGTTAGTTGACCCTGTTAGTCTTCCTATGGGGTTGCAATTGCCTTCAGTTCTTCAATATTTCTGACTAACTCTTCCATAGGGGTCCCCAAACTCAGTGGAATGTTTATCTGTAAGAATATGTATATGTTGAAAATGCTGTCCTTTTACCACTGAACAGTTTTAGCTCCTTTGTCAAAGATCAAATGACCATAGGGTTCATTTCTGGGTCTTCTATTCTATTCCATTGATCTTCTTGCCTGTCTCTGTACCAATACCATCTAGTTTTTATGATTATTGCTCTGTAGTACAGCTTGAGGTCAAGGATAGTGATTCCCCCAGAAGTTCTTTTATTGTTGAGATTAGTTCTCATTATCCTGGGATTTTTGTTATTCCAAAGGAATTTGAAAATTGCTCTTTCTATCTCTATGAAGAATTGAGTTGGAATTTTGATGGGGTTTGCATTAAATCTTGAGATTGCTTTCAGCAAGATGGCCATTTTTACTATATTAATCCGGCCAATCCATGAGTATGAGAGATCTTTCCATTTTCTGATATCTTCAATTTCTTTCTTCAGAGACTTGAAGTTCATACAAATCTTTCACTTGCTTGGTTAGATTCACACCATGGTATTTTATATTATTTGTGACAATTGTGAAGGGTAGAGTATCATTTCAGTAATTTCCTTCTCAGCCTGTTTATACATTGAGTAGAGGAAGACTACTGATTTGTTTGAGTTGATTTTATATCCAGCCATTTTGTTGAAGTTGTTTACCAGGTTTAGGAGTTCTCTGGTGGAAGTTTTGGGGTCACTTAAGTAAACTATCATATCATCTGCAAACAGTGAAATTTTGACTTCTTCCTTTCCTATTTGTATCTCATTGACTTCCATTTGTTGTCTAATTGCTCTGGCTAGGACTTACAATACTATATTGAATAGGTAGGGAGAGAGTAGGCAGCCTTATCTACTCCCTGATTTTAGTGGGATTGCTTCAAGTTTCTCTCCATTTAGTTTGATGTTGGCTACTGGCTTGCCATATGTTGCTTTTACTGTGTTTAGGTATGGCCCTTGAATTCTTGAACTTTCCAAGATTTTTACCATGATTGGATGTTGAATTTTGTCAGATGCTTTCTCAGCATCTAGTGAGAAGATCATGGGGTGTTATCTTTTTCTTTTTTTTTTTTGAGTTTGTTTATATAGTGGATTATGTTGATGGATTTCCATATAATTAACCATCCCTGAATTACAGGGATAAAGCCTACTAGATCATGATGGATGATTGTTTTGATGTGTTCTTGGATTTGGATTGTAAAATTTTTTTTGAGTATTTTTACATTGATAATCATAAGGAAGATTGGTCTGTAATTTTCCTTCTTTGTTGCATCTTTTTGTGGTTTAGATATGAGCATAATTGTGGCTTCATTGAACGAATTGGTAGTGTTCCTTCTGTTTCTATTTTGTAGAATAGTTTTGAGAGAATTGATATTAGGTCTTCCTTGAAGGTCTGATAGAATTCTTCACTAAAACCATCAGGTCCTGGACTTTTTTTGGTGGTGACACTTTTAATGATTGCTGTTATTTCTTCAGGGGTTATGTGACTGTTTAAATGGTTTATCTACTTCAGATTTAACTTTGGTGTCTGGTATCTGTCTAGAAAATTGTCCATCTCATCCAGATTTTCCAGTTGTGTTGGATATAGACTTCTGTAGTAGGATCTCATGATTTTTTGAATTTCCTCAGTTTCTGTTACTATGTCTCCCTTTTCAGTTCTGATTTTATTAATTTGGATTCTGTGTCTGTCCCCTCAGGTTAGTTTGGCTAAGGGTTTATGCATCTTGTTGATTTTCTCAAAGAACCAGCTCTTGTTTTTGCTGATGTTTTGAATAGTTCTTTTTATTTCTACTTGGTTGATTTCAGCCCTGAGTTTGATTGTTTTCTGCTATCTACTCCTCTTGGATGTATTTGCTTCTCTTCAAATGGTGTTGGTTCACCTGGAGGTCAGCATGTAGAAGAATACAAATCGATCCATTCTTATCTCCTTGTACAAAGCTCAAATCCAAGTGGATAAAAGACCTTCACATAAAAACAAATACACTGAAACTAATAGAGGAGAAGGTGAGGAAGTGCCTTGAATATGTGGGCACAGGGGAAAATTTCCTGAAAAGAACACCAATGACTTATGTTCTAAGATCAAGAATCGACAAATGGGACCTCATAAAATTGCAAAGCTTTTGTAAGACAAAGGAAAGGAAATAGGACAAAATGGCAACCAACAGATTGGGAAAAGATGTTTACCAATCCTCCATCTGATAGAGAGCTAATATCCAATATATACAAAGAACTCAGGAAATTAGACTACAGAAAACCAAATATACGTATTAAAAATGGGGTGGAGACCTAAAGAATTCTTTGCTGAAGAAACTTGAATGGCATAGAAGCAACTAAAGAAATGTTCAACATTCTTAGTCATCCATGAAATGCAAATCAAAACAACCCTGAGATTCCATCTCACACCAGTCAGAATGGCTAAGATCAAAAACTCAG
This sequence comes from Grammomys surdaster, assembly GCF_004785775.1. Classification (NCBI taxonomy): domain Eukaryota; kingdom Metazoa; phylum Chordata; class Mammalia; order Rodentia; family Muridae; genus Grammomys; species Grammomys surdaster. Next base: position 6,833,397 of record NW_021604591.1, read on the forward strand.
GTGATGGCTGGAGAGAATGTGAAGAAAGAAGAACACTCCTCCATTGTAGATGGGATTGCAAGCTGGTACAACCACTCTGGAAATCAGTCTGGTGGTTCCTCAGAAAATTGGACATATCATTAACTGAAGACCCAGCTATACCACTCCTGGGCATATACTCAGAAGATGCTCCAACATATAACAAGAACATATGCTCCACTATATTCATAGCAGCCTTACTTATAATAGCAAGAAGCTGAAAAGAACCAGATGTCCTTCAACAGAGGAATGGATACAGAAAACACAGTATATTTACACAATGGAGTGCTACTCAGTTACTAAAAACAATGAATTCATGAAATTCTTAGGCAAATGGATGGAACTAGAAAATATCATCCTGAGTGAGGTAACCAAATCACAAAAGAATAATACCCATGGTATGCCCTCACTGATAATTGGATATTAGCCCAAAAGCTCACAGTACCCAAGATACAACTCAAAGACCACATGAAGCTCATGAATAAGGAAAACTAAAATGTGGGTGCTTTGGTCCTCTTTAAAAAGACTAACAAAATAGTCATGAGAGCAAATATGGAGACAAAGTGTGGAACAGAAACTGAAGGAGGGGCCATCCAGAGACTGCTCCACCTGGGTATCCAACCCATGTGCAGTCACCAAAAGGCAAAAACTGATGTGGATGCCTGGAAGTGCATGCTGACAGGAGCCTGATATAGCTGTCTCCTTAGAGGTCTACCAGAGCCTGGCATATACAGAGGAGGATGCTCACAACTAACCACTGAACTGATCAGGGGTTCCCAATGGAGGAATTAGAGAGACGACTGAAGGAGCTCAAAGGGTTTGTGGCCCCATGGGGAGAGCAACAATACTAATCAACCAGAGCTCCCAGGGTCTAAACTACCAGCCTGGGAGCACATAGGGAGGGATCCATGGCTCCAGCTATGTATGTCGGGGAGGATAGCCTTGTTGGGCATAGGTGGAAGAGGAAGTCCTTGGTCCTTTGAAGGCTGAATGCTCAAATGTGGGGGAATTCGAGGGCGGGCAGCTGGGAGTGGGTGGTTGTGTGGGAGCACATCCTCACATAAGCAAATTGAAAGAGGATGCTATGGGGGTTTTTGGGTAGGAGAATGGGGAAAGGAAGTAATATCTGAAATGTAAATAAAATATCCAATAAAGAAGAAAAAAAAAAGAATCTGCTTATGTCTCAGTCAGAGGCTCTCAGAGGATAACCATGCTAAGCTCCTGTCTGCAAGCTCAAGATAGCATCAGTAGCATTATTAGGGTTTGGTGCTCTCACATGGGATGGATCTCAAGTTGGACCAGTCACAGGTTGGCCAGTCCTTCAGTTTCTGCTCCAGTTTTGTTCTTGTACTTCCTTTAGACAAAGGAATTCTAGGTCAAAATTTTTGAAGATAGGCTATTGTCCCCATCTCTCCATTGGGGGCCACTGTTGGGCATTTCAACTAAGGTCACCCGCATTGAGTTTTGGGGGCTTCTCACATTGAAAGTCTCTGGGAGTTTCTAGAGGTTTCCTGTATACCCCATCACTACCCCTTGCATATATATATATACACACACACACACACACACACACACACACACACTCAGGTCCCTCTTTCCCAAGTGAGACTTGTATACTTACTTGTGCCTTCCTTCTCCTGGGTACAGTGTATTTTTGGCTAATATCTACTTATCAGTGAGTACATAAGAGGAAGTTTCTTTTGGGGTCTAAGTTACTTCACTCATGATGATATTTTCTAGTTCTATTAATTTATCTGCAAAATTTATCATGTCCTCCTTTTTAATAACTGAGTCATATTTCACTGTGTAAATTAACACCATTATGTGGAAGCCTTCTTCAGTTGAGGGACAATTGGGTTGCTTCCAGATTCTGGCTATTATGAAAAAGGCTGTTGTGAACATGGTAGATGAAACATATGTCCTTGTGCTATATTGGAGCATCTTTTGTGTATAGGCCCAGAAGCAGTATAGCTTGGTCATCAGGTAGATCTATTTCCAATTTTCTGCGGAACTTCTAGATTGATTTAGAGAGTTGTAACAGCTTGCAATCCCACAAGCAATGAGGAGTGTTTCTTTTTCTCCACATCCTCTCCAGCATGTGCTGTCACTTGAGTTATTTTTTCTTAGCCATTCTGATAGGTATGAGAATCTCAGGGTCATTTTGATTTGCATTTCCCTGATGACTAAGGATGTTGAACATTTCTTTAAGTGCTTCTTGGCCATTCGAGATTCCTATGTAGAGAAGTCTGTTTAGAACAGTACTCGATTTTTTAATAAGATTATTTGGTTTGTTGGAGTCTAACTACTTGAGTTCTTTATATATCCTGTATATTAGCCCTCTACTAGATGTAGGGTTAGTTAAGATCTTTTCCAAACCTGTAGGTTACCATTTTATCCGATTGACAGTGTTTTTAAGGAGAACATAAAGTACTCCCTCATTTAATACAGAAAAACACAGATAAACAAGTAGAAGCCCTTAAAGAAGAAACACACAATTTTCTTTAAGAAATATAGGAAAACACAAAGAGGTGAAGGAATTGAACAAAAACATCCAAATTCTAAAAATGGAAATCTAAACATTAAAGAAAACACAAAAGAAGACAACCCTGGAGATGGAAAACCTTGGAAAGAGATCAGGAGTCACAGATGTAATCATCAGCAACAGAATACAAGACATAAAAGAGTCAATCTCAGCTATAGAAGATGCCATAGAAGACATTAACACAACAGACAGAGAAAATACAAAGTGCCAAAACCTGCTAACTGAAAACATCCAGAAAATTCAGGACACAATGAAAAGACCAACCCTAAGAATAATAGGTATAGAAGAGGCTGAAGATTCCCAATTCAAAGGGGCCAGTAAACTTCTTCAACAAAATCATAGAAGAAAACTTCCCTAACCTAAAGAAAGAGATGGCATAAATGTTCAAGAAGCCTAAAGAACACCAAATAAATTGGACCAGAAAAGAAACTCCTCCCATTATATAATGATAAAAACCCAATTGTACAGAAAAAAAGAAAAATAGTAAAAGTGGTAAGGGAAAAGTGTCAAGAAACACATAAACACAGACCTATCAGAATCACACCAGACTTCTCAACAGAGACTCTAAAAGCCAGAAGATCTTGGGCTGATGTCATAAAACCCTAAGAGAACACAATGGCATCCCTAGCTACTATACCCATGCAAAACTCTCAGTTACCATATATGGAAAACCAAGTATTCCATGACAAAACCATATTTAAACAATATCTTTCCATTAAACCAGGCTTACAGAAGATAATAGAAGGAAAACTGAAACACAAGGAGGGAAACTACATACACAAAAATAATGAAGAAATTAATCTTCTCACAATGAACCCAAAAGAAGACAACCACACAAACATAATCCTACTTCTAACAACAAAAATAACAGGAAGAAATAATGATTATCCTTTAATGTCTCTCAACTTCAGAGAACTTAATTCCCCAGTAAAAAGACATAAGATAACAGACAGGATCAATTATTTTGGTGCATACAAGGAATACATCTGAGTGACAAAGAATGTCACTACTTCAGAGAAAACAGCTAGAAAACAAGTTTTTCAAGCAATTGGTGCCAAGAAAAAAGATGAGGTAGCCATTCCAATATCCAATATAATAACCTTTCAATCAAAAGTTATCAAAAAAAAAAAAGCTGAGAAAGGACACTTCATACTCATTATAGGAAAAGTCCTCCAAGATAAACTCTCAATTCTGAACATCTATGGCCTAAAACAAGGGTGCTCACAATTGTAAAAGAAACATTACAAAAACTCAAAACACATACTGAAAAACTATCAAGGACACGTGCTCCATTTTGTTTGTAACAGCTTTATTTATAATAGCCAGAAACTAGAAACAACCCAGATGTCTATCAACAGAAGAATAGATGCAGAAAACGTGGTACATTTGCACAATGAAGTACCACTCAGCTATTAAAAATGATGACTTCATGTCATTTTTAGGCAAATGGATGGAACTAGAAAATACCATACTGAGTGAGGGTCATAGTTAGAGTTATACTACTGTGAACAGACACCAGGACCAAGGCAACTCTTTTTCTTGTAATTTATTTTATTGGTTATTTTACTTACTTACATTTCAAATGTTATCCCCCCTCCCTGTTTTTCCTCCAAAAACCCCCAATCACAACCCCTCCTCTACTTCTTTTCTTTCTTTTCTTTTATTGGATATTTTCTTTAATTACATTTCAAATGTTATCCTCTTTCCCCGTTTCCCCTCCAAAACCCCCCTACCTACTGCCCCATCCCCTGATTCTATGAGGGTTCTCCCCCGCCCACCCACCCACTCCTACCTCTATGCCCTGGCATTCCCCTACTCTGGGGAATTGAGCCTTCCCAGGACCAAGGGCCTCTCCTCTCATTAATGCCCTACAAGGTCATCCTCTGCTACATATGGGGCTGGAGTCATGTGTCACTCCATGTGTACTCTTTGATGATTTTGTCCCTGGGAGCTCTTGGGGAGTCTGGTTGGTTGATATTGTTGTTCATTCTATGGAGTTGCAAACCACTTCAGCCCCTAGTTGAGGGATGGGACCACCTACTCATCTTTAAAATTTTAACCCAGAACTGTTCATATCTAAAGGAATCACAAGGACAAAGGGGGAAAAAACAAGAAGACTGAAGAAAGGCCATCCAGAGACTGCCACACCTTGGAATCCATCCCATCTGCAGACACCAAACAACAGCACGATTGTTGAGGTCAAGAAGTGCTTACTGACAGGAGCCTGGTATAGCTGTCCTCTGAGAAGTTCTACCAGCACCCGACTAATACAAATGCAGATACTCACAGCCAACCATCAGACTGAACCCAGGGACCCCACTGGAAGAGTTAGAGGAAGGAGCTGAAGGGGATTTCCATCCTGTAAGAAGAACAACAATATCAACTAACCGCCCCCCGCCCCGCCCCCAGAGCTCTCTGGCACTAAACCACCAACTAAAGAATATACATGATGGGTCCATGGCTCCAGATACAAATGTAGCAGAGGACTGCCTTATCTAGGATCAATGGGAGGGGAGGCTGTTGGTCCTGTGGAGGCTTGATGCCTGAACAGCGGGGGCTGCTAGAGGGGTGAGGTGGGAGTGGGTGAGTGAGTGTTGGAGCCTCCTCTTAGAGCTAAAGTTGAGGGGGGATGGGATGAAGGGTTTCTGGAAGGGAGACCACAAAGGAGGACAACATTTGAAACGTAAATAAGTAAAATAATGAATAAACAGTACATACTTTCTCCAGTGAGTATATGTATGACTGGAGAAAAAACTTTCTGTGGTAGGAAAGTAACTGACAGATACGAGACAAATAAGAGGTCTCAGTAGTGACCTAGGTCAAAAGAAAAGCCACCGGAGCCTCTATGCACTGAAATTACAGGATGCACAGAGAAATAGTTAAACATCTAATGACGGAGACATTATAAATACTAAACTGCAAATTGCTTTGTAACAACCGTATCTTAAATGGTATAATTAAAAATAAAAACAAATATAATTATGATAAAAATAAAACCAAGGTACCAAAGATATACTCATTTATTCAACATGTATCACAACAAACACACAATTTTAAGATTCTCCTGAGCTTATATTTACAACATGTATCGTTAATGCTCATTCATGACCAAGTGTAATTTGACTTATAGTGTCTTAAGTTCCCCATCTTCTCTGGGTTTTTTTTTTTTCATTTTCTGCGGGGTGCCGCCTCGCCGAAAAGGAGAACGCCACGCTTCAGGATTCTTCTGGCAGCATTTTTATTACAGCTCTTTTAGTGTTACAGCTCTCTTAGATGGTAGTGAGGCGAGGGACCCCAAGCCCCAAAAGCTAGTGGCTTATATAGCGCTTTAGGAGATGTGCCGCACACTCATTGGCTCTTATGATGTCGCCAAATTAGCATAATGATTTTTCGCGCCTTGCGCAGGCACACATTCAAGCAAGGCTCGCAAGAAGAACCAGGAAGCAGGAAACCGGCGCCATGTTCCAATGGCGGACGCGGCTCCTAACATCTGCCCCTTTTTTATTAAATTGCTGCAACAATTTTCCAACTGTTATTTCGCTGATCAAGCACACTGTTCTAGCAGTAAGGCGTTCAAGGCAGTTAAACAGTTGTGAGACCCTCCACACTTATCTCCCGTGCAATGGGAACCCGAGCCCTGGGAAGTGTGGAGGACTACCACTCAGGATTCCTGGTGCAATGGGAACACGAGCCCTCAGGGTATCCCATTGAATGATAGTGTCTCATTGTTTAAGCATATTCAACCAAGCTTGAGGGGATGTTCCCTGCTCTAAGGCAAGCAGTGCTTGAGTGATAAGTACTTTATCTCTACGATGTTGTTTTTTAAATTTGCAGAGCAACCAGAGTGTGATCAGCACTCCCCCAAAGATCATACAGCCAAACATTCCTACCCCCACCCACTCCTTAAAAAGGGAGAAGGCGGACGTGAGCCAGGAAGTGAAGTCTTCAACATCAATCGGGTTTATTCTGGTCCCATTCAAAACAGCAATCGTGAGCAGGAGTTCTTCTTGTAGCTCCTCAGCCTGTTGTGACCAATTTCCTTGTAAAAAATTAGATAATTTAGTACTTTCTGTAAAAGACTCATTGTTATATTTCAAGGGTGTGATACACATGTGTTTAGTATGACTTACACAGCTTACTTGAAGAATATCAGCAATTTCTTCCATTTTGCTTTGTAATAGATCTATTCGCTGATTAGCAAGCAGTATCCCAGAAATCAAATGGCTATTCATTTTATGCTGTTTTACCATAGCATCTGCCGAGGCATTCACTATATTATTTATTGTTTCTGCTGCTTGAACTTGATTGGCTAGGGCAATACCCGCAGTCACCGCTGCAGCAGCCGACATTGCAATGGCCGTCACAATGGCCACCGTGATGCCAAAATCTCTCTTTTCTCTAATTAAGGAGATTATTGGAAATTTATCGGGATCGGCATCCACCGGTATAGGGACAAAGGTCGGAACCCGCACCAGCAGTGCTAAAGATGCGGACCCATTCCAGCATTCTGACAAATGGCAGGTGACATTTGCACAATCTAATATGCTGCTTTTATTTTTAAATTCTGCTAAAATAAAAAAGAAGGGAGCAGAAACACAAACTGCTGCCCTTTTGGCTGAATAATTTGCCAACAAGTTATTATATTTAATATCATTCAATATCGCTGGTGTAGTATCAGTTCTGGTTGCTGATACATTCCAAATGTCATGTTGTGACTCACCTAGAGTTGCAAAGGCTGATAAACTGGTAGCATCCCCCGCTAAATTTGTCAACACCCATTGATAAAATGGCCATTCGTTTACCTTCCCTGTTTTATTTCCTGTCATAGCCATCCTTTTTAGAGGTGGCGATAAGGTGAAGCCTCGAGATACTTCTACCTTAGGCATCCTTTTAGATTGGCAGTGCATAAACACTGGTGGAAATGACTGATCTGGAGGGCACCATGGCCACACTCTGACATTAGTGGCATTATTGGTTTGCCAATATGATCGTTCAAGTATGGTTACCTTACTTTTTAGCAATAATGTAGTGATATTCACAGGGGACTGTTTTTTATTAGATGTATTTCCACTGGCCTCAGATTGTCCTGCCACTATGTTATTGAGTACCTCAAGCAGGACACCAGTGCCTATTTGGGAATCTCCAAATGGATCAATCCAGTGTCCCAATGTAGCATTGCGAAGTACAACGCATGGGGTCTCTGCCCTGTTTGTTATGGTGAAACAAAAGGTATCATTTAATCTAAATTTTGATGCATTATACTTGACAGTCTCTTTGTTTAAAGGTATGGCACATGGTGCCTCCAGCTGACAGCTCGATGATGTAAACATTGGCAGTACTTTAGAGTGGGAATGTACTGGGATGGGAACTGGCCATGATCTTACCACAGCCCACAATGGTATACTTATCGCTCTCTCAAGCAGGCAGATCATCAGCAGGATCTTTAGCATTTTCTTCAGGGGTTGGTGAGTCCTCCTTCACAGTTCTGGTCAGTCTGCTTGGTATCCAGATTGGATTTTCTTGATCCTGTGGGAAAACAGATAGCTCCCCGGGATCTCACTAAAACTGGATCCGGGCCCTTCCATTGGTTAGTTAAGATATCTTTCCATTTAACATATTCTTTTTGAGGACTTGGAGCCACATGTCTGTCAGCAGCAGATTGTCCATCAGAATCCAGATTTAAAAAAATTTAAGGTAAATAGGGCTAGGGAGATAGATGTCTTAGGTCCCATGTTGGGGCCTATTCCTCCCTTTTGTTTTTGTAAATAAGTTTTCAACGTGCCATTGGCACGTTCCACAATCCCTTGTGCCTGAGGATTATATGGCAAGCCAGTTATATGACGGACACCAAGCCTCAGACAAAACTGTTGAAAAGTTTTAGATGTATAAGCTGGTGCATTATCAGTCTTCAGCTGAAGGGGCTTGCCCCAAGCAGCCGAGGCTTCAAGACAATGAGTAATAACATGTGACACTTTTTCTCCCGCAAGGGGGGTGGCATGAATGATGCCAGAGCGTGTATCCACAGATACATGAATAAATTTTTGTTTTCCAAAGGCATTGCAATGTGTAACATCCATTTGCCAGATATGAAGAGGTTGCAGACCTCTGGGATTGACCCCTATAGATGGAGAGGGTCTGAATTCTGCACAGGAGGTACATTTCAGAACAATATCTCGCGCTTCTGCACGAGTTAAATGAAACTTTAATCTTAGGGTATTAGCTGGTACATGATAGAGTTTATGGAATTCAACTGCACCTTCTAATGGCGAGCTTACCCAATATAGGTTTTTAGTGGCTTTATCAGCAATAGCATTAGCCTGAGACATAGGCCCAGGAAGCAATGAATGTGCTCTCATGTGTTGAATAAAAAATGGGTGACACCTATTGCGAATATGGTGTTGAATATCTTTAAATATCTCAGCAACCATGCTTTTAGGGTGGATAAAATCAGCCACTTCTAATTGTTTAACAGCTCCTACAACATAATGCGAATCTGAAATTATGTTTATAGGCTCTGAAAATCTTTGCAACACTATCGCTACAATAGCACATTACACCTAGGACACATTCCAGGCACCTTTGGGCGATTGTTAGTGCCAGGTGCTCTATATTGTCTTTGTATGTGTCCCAGTTTTCCACACCTGAAACATTTAACATTAGAGGTCCTCTGAGCCGCTAAAACAGCAGCTGCCAATCCAGCATTAGATAGAGGTCCTCCTATTTCTCTACAAGCCTTCATCCATGCATTTAGTCCTTTTCCTTTCCAAGGTGTAATAGCATTTCTGCACTCTCTAGTACACTGTTCAAAAATTAGTTGTTCTATGAGAGGCATGGCTGTCTCAGGATCTGCAAAAATCCTTCCTGCCGCCTCCATCATCCTAGCCACATAGTCTGAGAATGGCTCAGTATTTCCTTGGATAATTTTTGTCAAGTTTCCTGAAACCTGTCCTTTGTTAGGTAGGCTTTTCCATGCTTTTACAGCTGCCTTATTAATTTGCTCATATACTTCTACAGGGTAGGCCGTTTGATTGATAGCCCATTGTCCCTGTCCTGTAAGCATATCAAAGTTCCATTGTGGATGCCCCTGAGCTAAATTTTGTCTTGCCTGTGAAGCACAGAGTTCTTGAAAAATAGATTTCCAATCTAGATACTGTCCCATAGTCAGGCAAGCCTTAACAGTATTATACCAGTCATCTGGTGTCATGGCACTGACCACAAGTCTTTCTATTAATGCCTGAGTAAAAGAGGCATTGATTCCATAAGTCTGTACTGATTCGGCTAGCGCTTTTAATTGTTTTAAATCTAGCTGTGAATGTTGCCTAGTTTGGTTAGCATCTTCCCATACAGGAAAGGCTACTCTTATCTTTTTTCTCTCCTTAGCTGTAATAAGAGAATTGGACGGCAGTCTTTCCTGTCTCTCTTTTGGTTTTTTCTTTTTAACTCTAACTACTTCCTCCAATGGTGGGGCAGATGGGGCATACCCCGGTGCATAAGGCGAATCCAGCCCGTATCTTTCAGACTCATAACGAGCTGCTTCTCTATCTAACTCTGCCTGTTCCTCAAGAACTAACACACTATCAGAGGATGAGGTGTCGGTATCCTCTGTATCTTCTTCGTCCCCCGAGGACGTCTCCTCAGAGGCAGAGTCGTTAATTCTTAGATTTTGAAACTCAGTTAACACTGGGTACAACTTTTTCTTAGGCCCTTTCTGTTCCACTTTTGTAGCTACTTCTTTTTTAATTTCTTCTTTTTTCTTTTCCTTTCTCTTCGTTCCATTCTTAGCGCTCTCTTCCTTTTCTGCTTCTGATAGGCTATCCTGGTGTTCTGCTAAAGCTCTTTGCCCCTCTCTTACCTTATCTTGGCATTTTGCATCCTCTATACAGGCTCTAACCATTTTGTACAGCGGCCATGTGCCTGGTCTTAACTTTCCCTTCTCCTTTTCATTAATCAAATCTCCGCCGAGCTTGCCCCAGGAGCCCTTTGACAAGGACCCCGTGGATACAAACCAGGGAGCTACTCTATCCACATCTCGCAGAAAATTACACAACACTTTCTCGGGAACCTTTAAACCACGCTCACGTAACAACGCCTGCATTGCTGCGAGAAGCGGCTTCATTTGGTGGTTACCCATACTGCTAGAGGGAACGAACTTGCACAGTTATCTACCTGTGACTTACACCTCCTGAATACACGGAGGGCAAGTACACTCCTTCCCTTGTGTATGGTAGTTAAGACAGAAGCAGAGCACAAGAACTACCACGGCCCAAACGGGGATAGCAATAGCAAAATAGACAGGATCCACCATACCTTGCAGAAAAGCGTCTAGACCTCTCACGCAGCCAGTTCTGAATCCTCTGTTGAGCTAACAGGGTCCCTCGAAACTGGACAAAACTCCGAGACGTTCGGCTTCGTTCCCGGGTTTCGGCACCAGTTGCGGGGCGCCGCCTCGCCGAAAAGGAGAACGCCACGCTTCAGGATTCTTCTGGCAGCATTTTTATTACAGCTCTTTTAGTGTTACAGCTCTCTTAGATGGTAGTGAGGCGAGGGACCCCAAGCCCCAAAAGCTAGTGGCTTATATAGCGCTTTAGGAGATGTGCCGCACACTCATTGGCTCTTATGATGTCGCCAAATTAGCATAATGATTTTCGCGCCTTGCGCAGGCGCACATTCAAGCAAGGCTCGCAAGAAGAACCAGGAAGCAGGAAACCGGCGCCATGTTCCAATGGCGGACGCGGCTCCTAACAATTTTCTTTATAAAGACTCATCTTTTTTCTTTGATTAAGACCTGATGAAAGCTTATTTTCAAATTATGGATGATATTCTGTATGAGGGGCATATGAGAAAGAAACATGAGACAAAAACTAACTCAAAACAAATTGAAGTTAAGGTCCTATGTATTCATATAGTTTCCTGGTCCTTCTTTCGTGCTTTCAGAGGTATGTACAGAATAAGGAAATTTGTTATAGGTGGAATTACTAAATGCATTATCTGTATCATAATTTACCAAGTGTATGTTTCAATATATTATTTACATATGTATTTGAATTTTTTCTCCAGAAAAATAACATTCGGAAATGAAATTGTTACCTTAAATATATTCCAAAGAATGATCTTGATAATAGTAACAAATAACTTCTCAAGAAAATGAAGGCTACTTTCTTCCCTAGTGTTTAAAATCCAGAAATAGAAAAATATTTTTAAAAAATTTCACTTTGAAGACATACTTAAATATATTTATATTTCTCCATGTTTACTCATCATTTGATATCGTTAGCCAAGCTAGGCAATTTCTTTGATGTTTCCATAACTGTTCCTTCATCTTCCTATTTGTGTCATGTGGGATACCGTTAACACTTTCATTCTGTTGTCCCCTTCCTCTTTTACTGGATTGTTTTTGCTGCTTTCCCCTGTACGTTAAAAAATATATATAATACACAGATTGACTTTGAATCAATTAAGAAGGGCTTATGTGGATATACAGAGACCAAAAGTCAATCACAGGGCCTGAATGAGTCTGCACCAGAACCTCTGCATATGTGTTATGGATGTAAGTTTGGTGTTTTTGTGGGACTTCTAAGAGTGGGAGCCAACCTGTGTGTTTCTGACTCTTGCCTGCTTTTAAGAAACCTCTTCTCCTGTCTGTTGCCTTGGGCTGACTCAATATGAAACCATTTGCCTTATCTTATTGTATTTTGTTTTGTTTCTGTCCTCTTAGGCTGTCCTCTCTTGGAGGCCTATTCCTTTACTATTTAAAAAAAAAAAAAAAATATATATATATATATATATATATATTCATTCTTCATTTACATTTCAAATGTCATGCCCTTTCCCAGTTTCCCCTCCAGAAGGCCTTTATCCCATCCCCTCTACCCCTGCTTCTATGAGGGTGTTCCTCCACCCAACCACCCTCTCCCGCCTCCCTGCCCTGGCATTCACTTACACTGGAGCATCAAGCCTTCACAATACCAAGGGTCTCTTCTCCCATTGATGCTCAATAAGGCCATCCTGTGCTACATGTGTGGCTCGAGCCATGGGTCACTCCATGTCTACTCTTTGGTTGGTGATTTAGTCCCTGGGAGCTCTGGGGAGTCTGGTTGGTTGATATTGTTGTTCATCCCATGGGGTTGCAAACCCCTTTTAGCCCCTTCAGTCCTTTAATTCCTCCATTGGGAACCTTGTGCTCAGACCAATGGTTGGCTGTGAGCATCCACTTCTGTATTTATCAGGCTCTGGCAGAGCCTCTCAGGAGACAACTATATCAGGTTCCTGCTGACAGGGGCCTGATCCTGAGCGAACTGAGAAGGAATGAATTTGGGGAAAGGAAATGTGAGGGGGACACAAGGAGTGGAGGCAGGGAAACTGTGGTTGGTATTCATTGTATAAGAGAAGAATCTATTTCCATTTTTAAAAACTGACAAACTTTAGCAAATAAAATCAAAGAAGCATGTGCTTGTTAACATAAATCAAAACAATTAACAATGTACATAATAATAGTTCTATATTAAGCATTTTGTGTGTGTATATATATTCTGTCAAGATATATTAAATTTACAAATAGACTTTAGTTTGTAGATTTGGGAAAATAAATGGGCAATAAAAGGAACAAAGAAGGCTTTAAAATTGTTATTTAAAATTTTGTTAAATTTTAAATTATATTTAAACTGGTAGTTTTATGAAAGTTCAAAAATAAAATAAAAGATATTATGCTACTAAAAGGTTCTTTTATTGCATTTACTGATTCTACAACCCTTTATTGTATAAATCTTTATCACTATCTTATTCTTAGTTCCCTTTAAAACAGAAAATGCTTTATTAAGTATGGTGTATGGATGATGCATCCTTTGGACTTTTATGCATCCCCAAATGTCTCCATAATGTTGAGTCCATGATAGTTAGATGCTTTTTTCAGATGTCTGAAGATTCTATTCCACAATTTTCTAGCCTCTAATTGTTCAGGTGGAAATTCTAAGCATTTCAATATGAGATTTTTTTCCATTTTACCTTCCATAGCTCTTGCTCAAGTGGACTAGGTTGCTTTTAATTTTCACTAGCCTTAAAGGATTTTATACACTGTGCTAACAGATATGTCCTTTCTCATATCTCCAGGCTTTTGTGAGGCATTTCAGACTAGAGATTTAAGGCTTTCTATAGTTCAGGCAACATGCCTTTACTTTTCTACATTATTCTATTTTCAACCTTAACATTCATTATTATATATATGCCAGGTTCCATGAATATTGCTCCCAGGTCCCTTATCTTTTTCATACTTTCCATATTTTTAGTCTACACACTTAGCTATTTATGGCACTTAAGTTTCTAGGCAACTACATCTAGTCTTTTCAGTAATCTGTAGTTGTATCGTTTATAAATCCCAGTTGCGAGTAACCATAAAACTACTCCTGTGGCTATGAATGTCATTCAGTATTACTATTTATAGAACTCAAGCTTTCTCTCTTTCTTTGTTGGCCACTTTTAGCTTATCATGGATGGTATTAGTCCCTCTGTCAGTAAGCTAATTATTATTTTATTTAATGTTCTCAGAACAATTCAAATATACACAATGAGAAATAGATCATCTGCTTCATGTGAACAGCACATGGTGGGAGGCAAAATAAATGGACAAAAGATAATACTCAATATGATAGTGGTTTAAAGTCTTAATATGATTAAAAACTGGTTTTTTAATGATGATGTGACTTGAACTACAACAGAATAGAAGAAATATACATAAAATTCAATCACAGAGCCAAGAATATCTAGATTATTGCAGAGACAAACATGAAAAACATTACAAAGAAAATAAAATAAACTTACTTAAGAAATCATTTTTATTAGTACATCAGAAAAAAGAAATAGAATATAAAAAGTAATAGAAAATAGTATAGTAGTATTCAGCAGAAGAAAAACATTTCTGACAAATAACAACTGAGAAAAATACCATAGTGAGTTCCTATTAATACAATTTCTAAAGGAGAATTCTAGAAAAAGAAAAATTACCTCAGAAGAAAGCTCAAGTTGAACAAAGATATACTGAATCAAAAATTTGAAAATGTACAGATAAATCAAACTATGTATCAACTTTATAAAATAATCATGGTTATAATCAACTGAGATGACAGAAGAAAATAAAATAAAATATTCTGATTGCTTGAGTAACACAGGAATATGACTGATTTTATTTCAGCATTGCATTAAGATGAAGCAATAATTTAATAATTGCATCACACAATTTACTATTGTTCTGGAAAACTTTGATGTTGAATGTAACAGAAGAAAATTGGACACATCACATGACTTAAAACACTTTAGAAATATTTTGCTTACCAAAACTATAATACTGCATTCTGCTCTTAGCCATAGAGTTGATATAATTAGAATCTTCTCATTACATTAAAAATATTATCTATAATCTATTTTCTATAGACTTACAAAAAATGTAAATATATTCAAATAAGATTAACACTCAGTAGCCATGATCTTCATTATCCATACATGTTGGCTAAATAATCCTCAAAATTACTGGTTTTAATTTTGATTGGTTTGACTTTATGTTATTATAGAATTTTCTCAGTTAATGCAGAAAAAGTACTTGCTTAGAGATGAAAATTTTACTAAGGCTGGAGCTGGAGAGAGGATGCTGTGGTTAAGACCACATAGTGTTTATGTGAAGGACCTGAGCTTAGTTCTCAGACCCCAGACAAATAAAAAGTTCCTTTAACTCCAGCTTCAAGATATGCTATGATTTTTTTTCTGGCTTCCTTAAACATACATAGATAGATAAGCATAGAAACCCAGAGAAACAAATAAACTTTTGTTTTAAGGGAGAGGCTAGAGAGGGGGCTCAGTAATTAAGAGTGCTTCCTGCTCTACCAGAAGATCTGAGTTTGGTTTCCAGACCTCAGGCTTCATGACTTGAAATAGTCTTTAGCTTCAGCTCCATGGGATCCTATGCTCTTTCTGCCCTCTTTAGGCACCTTTACACACTTTCCATATGTTCACACAGACAGACCAATAGATGTACACACAAATAAAATAAATGAGATTAGAAAGTAAAGTCTAGTAATGACAAATTTATTGTCAATGGTGACTGCAATTTAAGGCAATGCATCAACCAAAATCCACAGGTAGCCTAGTGCTTACTATAACCACCTTAATCACATTTTTTGTAACAAATCGATGCATAATGTTCTTCTACTTTATATCATTTTGGTTTCCTTGGTAATGTTTTCAGAATGAGTAAATTGTAAATGGTAATAAATTTGTAAATTCTACCATAAAAGAAGAAATTATTAATTGCATATTTATTTAAATTTTTAATCCATGTTTTTGTTACTTCTAGTTTATTTGATGATTTTCAATAAATGTAAGGCATGCTTGAAAGTGAGAGAGCTAATTTTGCACTCCTTTTGTATAAATCAATAAATTGCTAAGAAAGATTTAAAATGTAATTAAGATGCTATATTGGCATCCTAGATATTTATTATGTTAAACCATCATTTCAATTTGGGGTTGCTGTTTTGATATCTTGAAAATGTTGAATACTTTTAGAGATTTCCTAGAAATAATTGCATTCACTTCCAAATTTATGTGTTACCTTTACATAAATTGTTTCAAAAATAAAGGTGTAGAAATCACACCTTGTTCATTTTTTTTTTTTGGTAAATTTCACCACATGTTGTAGAAGCATATGCTTGTTTATTATTCTAAAATTGGTGGAACAATCAGGAGAT
Organism: Grammomys surdaster; assembly: GCF_004785775.1. Lineage (NCBI taxonomy): Eukaryota > Metazoa > Chordata > Mammalia > Rodentia > Muridae > Grammomys > Grammomys surdaster. The sequence continues at coordinate 6,849,687 of NW_021604591.1, forward strand.
GGGTATGGAGCTGCAGCCACGAGAGGGAAGAGGACAAACTTAAGAAGGATTATGTTGAAAAACAGTTCAAAGCTTTTTGGCTGCAGATAAGCAAAAATAATTACATGCCAAGTATAAAATAAAACTTCATCATTTTTAGAAAAATAAAAATGTTTTCAAGGATAAATTCTTTGAATTGATACGGGATTTTCTAACATTTGTTGGATTTTCTTTTTCATTTTAAAAGTGATTATAAGGAAAAAGTATGTTAGTATATATGCTTCCCTAATTTTTCTTTTTACTAGGTTTGCACTTTTCCTTTTCCTTCCGCTCCCCTCCTGCTCTTCCCTCTCCCTTTCTCTTTCTCTGCTCTCTCTTTTCTCTTTTTCCTCCTTTTTTTGGTCTTTTCTCCTTGTTTTAAAATTTATTTTTATTCATTCCTTGTAGAAATCTACATTCAGACAATGTATTTCGGTGAAATTTAAACCCCTTATTCCCTCCAACTCTTTCCATACATCTCTTTGACCACACTCTTCTCAACCTTAACCAGTGGTTTTATTAGTACTACATGTATGTCCAATGCCATTTGTTGGAGTGCAAATAACCTACCAGGGCCATATCTTTGAAGAAAACCACCTCTCCCTCCTGAAGCAGCAAAAATCTTCAAGGAAATTTGCATGTGGGAGAATTTATAATTCTTAATGGATGACAGTTCTTTGGGCTTGTGTATATGTCAGGAATTAATCATGAAAATGTGATTGGGAGAGCCTAGCTAAAAGTTGTATTAGAGTGTGATGTGCCTTGAGAGCCTCTCCCCATCTATGGTAAAAGTTTGATTGGCTTTATCTTGTGAAGGTCTTATGCAGGCATCCATCGACTACGTCAATGTGGTTTCAATAAGCAATCTTGTAATTAGGTTTAAAACACTGAGGCTAAAGAATGTAGGCAAAGGGATGGGGGACCTGCATTTATAGATGCATACTCATTAGTAAATAAAAGTAAGTAAACATCAAGCTTGAGTGAGCACTTGGGTCACTAGGAAATAATGTACATCATATATATTCTAAAGAAGATGGTTTGATCAATGTAGCAATTTTATAAGATATCACACAAAATAATAAAAAGAATTAAAGTTTTTTTTTAGAAGATGGTATATGTGATCAGCTCTGCTTCTCCTGTGTTTCTGTAGTACTAGGCAGTGAGAAGATACAATTAATAGAAATAGAGAAAGTTGGTCTGGAAATTAGTGTCAGGCTTTAGCTGCTAGTATATTGAATTTAAGTGCCTTTGAGAAACTTTAAGAAGGTATTTTGGGTCTATTGGTGGTGAATCTATAAAGAGAGTGTTGAACTCACATTATGTCCATAAACATATCAATGATGATAACGGGATTGATTGGTTTAGCTTTAGTAGAGGAAATAAACAATATCATCAGAATTCAGAGTATACAATGTGTGGATGAAAGCCACTCCCACCTAAAGACAGAAAATGGAGGAGGAGAAATTCAAATGTGAGGCTGAAATGGATTCCAACATTGACACAAGGTATGGAAGAGACTCCTCAGTCGAAGGTTGACAATCTAAACAGCCTCTCAAGAATAAGAATTAATAGGGTAATTTAGAATTCTATGAATGAGCAAATATAGTAAATAATGTTTGAAATGGGCTCACTCAACTTCTAAGTATAGTCAACATTCTTCGGCAAATGGATGTTAAAGCTCTTTCAATCACATTTTTATTCTTAATTCCTGACACATACACCAGACCAAGGAAATGTCATCAGTGGAGGCTTATAAATTATCCAAATTGCAAATATCTGTGTAGATTTATTCTCTATGCTGGTGTCTATGAGAAATAATGGTATACTCCAAGGAAATACAATTATGCTGGCATTGATTTTATTTATCAAAATGTTTTAGGAGTATAAGTGATTTATCACGTGAAACAGTGGTAAGCTGTTCAGCTGTGATTGACCACTAGAATGGGAGATATCCCTCAGCAGAATGAGGTAGATATTAGGGTCTGGTGAAATAACCAAGCCAGATGACCAAGTTTGATCCCAGGCACTCATATGAAGGAAGAAGACCAAATGTAATATGGACATAGTATGTCCTCTGACTTCCACACATGCCCCATAGTATACTTGTGTAGCCAGGTAAATACAAAGACACACAAATATTAGTAATATTTGTTTAAAGAGTGGAAGGTACCTGCCACAAAATGATTGAAGAACCTATCTAAACAACATCTGTAGAAGCTATGACATCATACACTCCACAAGATCTTCAGGTTTGAGATCTCTAGCAAAAGGAATAGTTTTCTCTTAACTTCCAATACCAGACAGTACCAGAAAAGGTTAGTGTTAATTAGCTCTCATTTCAAGAGTTCTTATTATAATTACATGATGATATCAGTCAAGATGAAAATATCTGTCCCTTTTCTTCACTAATGTAAGTACCCAGATGGCTGAGGCACTGTGTGTCAACTGGGAGCGATATTAATATGTCAATCACACTTTCTCTATTATTAAAGACAAACCTGATTCCAAACTAAACCGAGAAAAATGGCAGCAACAATACTGAGTGCTGTCTAAAGCTTGTGTGGTTATCCTGGACTAGATGTGCAATGTACTAATAGAGACTTACATTGTCTAACAGTGAGAAAATATCATGAATGTTTTTATAATTTCCACCCAAAATTAGTATAACATATTTCACATGGAGCAAATATATCAGGTTTATAATAGCAAATTCTTTTTGTAATGACTTCGAATCCTGTTTCATGTTACTGCTTTCTAAAAGCTTTGTTTAAAAATAAATGTTTAGAATTGGCACATATTCTTTCTGCGTTTTATATATTGTACTGTAGAGGAATTTTAATCCAGTAACATGGCTACTCTGACAAGGGATCATATTCAAAGATATGGCTGGAATGCAGACACTCCCTGGACTATAGTATGATCTGGGTGTAAAACAGACAAACACTTAGTACACACATTTAAACCTTAACAGTGAAGATAAGGTTAGTTTGTAGAAAGAAGAAGCCATATTTGTTTCCTTTTTTCAATAGAAATTACTTTTGATTAGCAGTCTGAAGTAGTGTCACGCTGTGCCGGTCAAGTGTAGGGAAGGCAAGCACAGTGACACAGCACTGAGTGCTAGGATCCTACACCAGGCACTGATGGAGGTTAGAGTATGGTAACATTAGCTGTAGAACCAAATGACCTAATACAGACAACACAGGGTTGATGGAACAGAGTAGTCTGTATCGTTTTTGACCAGGAAATAGGAAAGAGAGATGAATCAGGATTATGTAACATTCTTTTACAATTTTATTCATTCCTTTTCCCCGTTGCATGAGATTGTGCTGCTCAATGGAAAGTGGATCTTTCTTCTTCTGTTAAACTTCTCTGGATGTGTCTAGGACAATGCCTCAACAATCTCCTAGGTGATTCTAAACATAAGTTGACAATGAAGGTTGATTAGTATTTGGCAGGTCTTGTGTGCCTATCCTCTTTAAGCTCAGGTTATTGACTTTATTTTTTTAACTTTTTTTTATTGGATGTTTTATTTACATTTCATATGTTATCCCCTTAACCCATCCCCCTCCCCCGAGGAACCCCCTATCCCCTCATTCCTCCTCCTGCTTCTCTGCGGATGTGCCCCTACCCTCCCACTACCACTTCTCCATCCTCAAATTCCCACCCACTGGGGCGTCCAGCCTTCATGAGACCAAGGATCTCTTTTCCCACCTATGCCCAGCAGGGCCCTCCACTCTTACATATACAGTTGGAGCCATGGCTCCCTCCCTAAGTGCTCCCAGGCTGGTGTTTTAGACCCTGGGAGCTCTGGTTGGTTGTTATTGTTGGTCTGCTCATGGGGCCTCAAACCCTTTCAGCTCCTAGAGTCTTCACTCTAACTCCTCCATTGGAAACCGCATGATCAGTTCAATGGCTAGCTGTCAGCATATGCCTCTGAATATGTCAGACTCTTGTAGACATCTAAGGAGACATCTATATCAGGCTCTTGTCAGCATGCACTTCCTGACTTTCACATCAGCATCTACCATTGGTGACTGCACATGGGATGGATACCCTGGTGGAATGGTCTCCAGACAGCCCCTCCTTCAGTTTCTGTCCCTCACTTTGTCTCCATATTTGCTCCTTTGAGTATTTTGTTACTCCTTCTAAGAAGGACCGAATAACCCCCACTTGGTCTTCCTTCTTCATGAGCTTCATGTGGCCTGTGAGTTGAATCTTGGGTATTTCAAGGTTCTGGGCTAATATCCAATAATCAGTGAGTGAATACCATGTGTATTCTTTTGTGATTGGCTTACCTGACTCAGGATGATATTTTCTTGTTCCATCCATTTACCTAAGAATTTCTCAAATTCATTGTTTTTAATAGCTGAATAATACTCCATTGTGTAAATATACCACATTTTTTTTTATCCATTCCTCAGTTGAAGGGCATCTGGGTTCTTTCCAGCTTCTGGCTATTATAAATAAGGCTGCTATGAATATAGTGGATCATGTATCTTTGTTATATGTTAGAGCATCTTCTGGGTATATGCCCAGGAGTGGTATACCTGGATTCTCAGGTAATGCTATGTCCAGTTTTCTGAGGAACCGCCACACTGATTTCCAAAGTGGTTGCACCATCTTGCAGTCCCACCAACAATGGAGGAGTGTTCCACTTTCTCCACACCCTCACCAACATCTACTATCGCCTAAGTTCTTAATCTTAACCATTCTGACTGGTGTGAGATGGAATCTCAGGGTTGTTTTGATTTGTATTTCCCTGACGACTAAGGATACTGAACATTTCTTTAGGTGCTTCTCGGACATTCGAGTTTTCTCAGTTGAGAATTCTTTGTTTAGCGCTATACTCCACTTTTTAATAAGCTTATTTGGTTGTCTTGAGTCTAATTTCTGAAGTTTGTTGTATATATCGGATATTAGCCCTCTATCAGATGTAGGATTGGTAAAGATCTTTTCCCAGTTTTTTGGTTGCCGTTTTGTCCTATTGACAGTGTCTTTTGCCTTACAGAAACTTTGCAATTTTCTTAAGTCCCATTTGTGAATTCCTGATCTTAGAGCATAAGCCATTAGTGTTCTGTTCAGGAACTTTTCCCCTGTGCCCAAGTATTTGAGGTTCTTTCCCACCTTCTCTTCTATTAGTTTCAGTGTATCTGGTTTTATGTGGTTTTATGTCCTTTATCCACTTAGACTTGAGCTTTGTACAAGGAGATAAGAATGGATCAATTTTCATTCTTCTAAATGTTGTCCTCCAGTTGAACCAGCACCATTTGTTGAAAATGCTGTCCTTTTTCCACTGGACAGTTTTAGCTCCTTTGTCAAAGATAAAGTGACCATAGGTGTGTGGGTTCATTTATGGGTCTTCAATTCTATTCCATTGATCTTCCTGCCTGTCTCTGTACCAATACCATGTAGTTTTTATCACTATTGCTCTGTAGTACAGCTTGAGGTCAGGAATGGTGATTTCTCCAGAAGTTCTTTTATTGTTGAGAGTAGTTTTCACTATCCTGGGTTTTTTGTTATTCCATATTAATTTGAGAATTTCCTTTTCTAACTGTGTGAAGAATTGAGTTGGAATTTTAATGGGGATTGCATTGAATCTGTAGATTGCTTTTGGCAAGATGGCCATTTTTACTATATTAATCCTGCCAATCCATGAGCATGGGAGATCTTTCCATCTTCTGAGATCTTCTGCGATTTCTTTCTTCAGAGACTTGAAGTTCTTGTTATATAGGTCTTTCACTTGCTTGGTTAGATTCACACGAAGGTATTTTATAATATTTGTGACTATTGTGAAGGGTGTCATTTCTCTAATTTCTTTTTCAGTCTGTTTATCTTTCATGTAGAGGAAGGCTACTTATTTATTTGAGTTGATTTTATAACCAGCCACTTTGCTGAAGTTGTTTATCAGGTTTAGGAGTTCTCTGGTGGAAGTTTTGGGGTCACTTAGGTATACTATCATATCATCTGCAAATAGTGATATTTTGACTTCTTCCTTTCCTATTTGTATCCCTTTGACTTCTTTTTGTTGTCTAATTGCTCTGGCTAGGACTTCCAGTACTATATTGATTAGGTAGGGGGAGAATGAGCAGCCTTGTCTAGTCCCTGATCTTAGTGGGATTGCAAGAAGCCATATTTGAAAGTGACGTCTAATTGAGGAGCAGACAAAGTGATGAATCAGAGAAAGATTTGACAGAGTCAAAGGACACCCCTCAACTTACATAAGAACAGCACAGGAAAGAGAGGCTACTTAAGAATACACACACACACACACACACACACACACACACACACAGCAGAGGTAGAAGCGAAAGTAGTATGTGGTGTGTGTGTATGGAAGCTTTACAGGGATAATTTTACAAATACAGACTGCAGAGAGAACAAACAAGATGCAGGTGAAGACAGAAGTAATCAGAGAATGAGAAGGTGCCAGAAGATTAGAAGATATTGCCAAAGTTAGGATGTGGCCAAGCTGAATGATTCAGTCAGAAGATGAGAGAAACTGGACAAAATCAATCAGGTTAGAAGATTAGATTCCACAGAGGCTAGACTCTTCTATGCATACACCTAGGGAAAGTTCAAACAGAGAAGGAATTGCTGTGGGCTCAGTCTAAGTCCTCTATTCACACAGCTTGTTTATGGCTCTCATCTCACCACTTCATTAGAGGAAATAAAATGACATTTACATTGTACCACTAACTTTATATGTTTATTTTAACAAGAAAAACTGGTATAATTTAACAGCTCACTAGGAAAGTCTAATCATCTCTTTCATCTGGTGTGTAGAGTTTGACTGGACTTTACCTAAAATCATGAATTAACACATTCTCTATATTGTGTTCCCTGTTACAGTGGGCCTGGGGTGGGGGTGTTGAATTAGAGAGTAATGACTAATGAGACCTGGAATGTTTGCTGTATACATGAGTCTGCCTATGCTCTACAGAAATGTTCCAAGAAACCCTCAGAATCAAATGTAAGAAAATTTCATCATATTAAAAGATGTTTTTCACTCAACAGATGATTCTCAAATTGATGGTAACAGATTGATTTTCAGTGAAAACAAAACATGCTAATGTGTTTGTGTGTATAACATGTTTTCAGGAAACCCCCAAAACTGGCAAAATTATGCATCTTGCTTACAAATGCTGTTAGTCTCTTCTGTCGCTGCAAAGATAGGCATTTTATTCCATAACCCACTCAACTTCATTTAAGACAGAAGACACCATGTGTGAGGCTTAATACACTAGTAAAGTTGCACTTAATATAACTTGTATATAAGAAAAAATGGAGCCCAGAAGATATATATTTTGAAATTATCAGTAGCATGTATCATTCCTTGAAATGGATTTCATGTTGATATAAACAGATAAACAGTGTATAGCAACATAAAGAGATCTATAAAAACACATTGAACTCAGAGGTATATATTAACTAGAATGAAGTACTTACATGTAATAAAAACATGGACCTCTATCATGAAAAAGAAAACATCAATCTTAAAGTTACAATCATTCAGGAACATAGTTACTAATCTCAGAGAAACACAGTTTCAGTGACATTTAAAAATCACTATAGGGGTTATGGAGATAGCTCAGCAGTTAAAAGTGACTGTAGCCCAAATTTAATTCCTATTATCTACTTCAGGCAGCTCCCAACTGCTTGTAATTCTAGCTCCTGGAAATCTAGCATCCTCTTCTGGCCTCCAGGGGTACTAGCACATATATACATAAAGCAAGTACACACAGAAACACACACACACACACACACACACACACACACCACAGAAAAGGGGGTGGACTAAGAAAGAGAGAGAGAGAAAGTGAAAGAGAGAGCAGTCCATGAAACTCACCACATTATGTAAAAAATAGCTTTTGAAAAATTAAATAGCCTTGGTCCTGAATGTCCCCAGGTCTTTGATTCTCCACATAATGTCTGCCCATTAGATTCTTTATTTGTTCTCATCTGTGTACAGCCCTTGAAGAAGAATGTTGCCTTTACATAGACAAGACATGGATGGTTAAAGAGAGCATGAAAAAGGTCAGAGAAGAACCTGAGAAAAGACAGAGAGAGAAAGAGAAACATGAGAGCTGGTACAAGAATTGGCTTTCAACCTCTTCATGGTTGTCAACCTTACTTCCTCCCATCTTGGGACCATTAATTGAGTTATTTTTTCTTATTTCTTTTGGTCCCTGGGCCTTAAATAGGCTGAATAACTTTGTGAAACAACAGATAAATAATTTGGTAGCAAAACCTATTCAGATACATTATCATAAATTAGCTATGGAGGACCATGGGACTCAAGATGAGGTTGTTACACTATCCAGAGTGTTCTCAAAATCCACCTCCACCCAACCTAAAAGAGGAGACTTCTGCCCCTAGACCAAGCAGAGAGGGGCTACCCAGAACCCCCTCTGACTGGTGATCTGAATTCTTGCTTAGGCTGCGAGGCTAAGCATTGCAAGGAAATATAGATAAAAGATAAAAATATCTCTCTGAGTTCCCTGAGGGACAAGCCTGACTGCATAGGGGTTGATGTCAAAAGTATCCCCTCTCCAGGAAAAAGACATCGGGATGGGTATGGCCCTCATGCCTCACTGGGCAATGACAGGGGGACTGGAGCCATTACAAGGTCCCCTTCAATTACTAGAGGTCAAGCCTCTATCCCCGCCTTCGCAAGATTAGAATCGCCATAGCCCTTCTATACTTAGAGAAGGGAGGAGATGTCAGAGGCATCCCTGCTTACACACTGAAGGCCTAAAATCAGCCATAGGCCTAAAATCAGCAATAGGCCTTTCATACATGTATGTTAACACCAAGTCTTGGGTCTCTGTGGAAAAACATTGAAACAGATGGCTACAAGCTATTGTAAACAGGCAGCTTTTATGGAAATTTACCAACCTGAGTAGTCATAGACCTTGTAAATAGGTAGCCTTGGCAGATAATACCAACTTAGATAAGGATAAGCGAATCACAGGCAGAGTCATATAGACATGTCCCCTGAACCTTCACTCAGCTGATACCCTGTTCTGAAAGATATCTGTATCCCCCCCTGAACACCCATGCTCCAGTGTCATCCCCTTCCCCATGTGCTGCCTTTTTGTGTTTATAACCCCTGTGTGAATAAGTAAATATTATGATTTGAAAGTAAATAAATAAATAAATTTTAAAAAAGACTGAACTGTAAAAAAAAAAAAGATTAAAGAATTAAAAAAAAAAGAGTAGTATTTGGTTTTACTCTAGGTCACTGGGCTATCTAGTCTCAGGTTTGTGGTCACCCAACCAGTACTATGTATGGGCTCCAACTTCTGGAGTGAGTCTAATCAGATATTGATTGGTTACTCTCACAAGCTTTGTGCCACCTGTACCTTAGCATATTTGCAGGCTGAACACCATTGTCAATCCAAGGTTTTATGGCTACATTGATGTCTTAAGGTTTTACTGCTGTGAACCATGCTTCTGTGATACCATGACCATGTCTCTTATAAAGACAACATTTAATTGGGGTTCGCTTACAGGTTCACAGGTTCAGTACATTATCATCAAGGTGTGAGCATGGCAGTGCCCAAGCAGGCATGGTGCAGCAGGAGCTAAGAGTTCTACATCTTCATCTGAAGGCCACTAGATTACTGGCTTTCACATGGTTAGGAGGAGGGTCTTAAAGATCATGCCCACACTGATAAACTTCTTTAAACAAAGCCACATCTACTCCAATAAGGCCACATCTCCAAATAGTCATATTCTCTGGGCCATGTATATTCAAACCTCCAGAGTTGGTGTTTTAGTTTCCCTTTTAGTAGCATGTAGAAAACCTTACTGTCCAAAGACACTAGAGCATAGCTCTGAAGGCTCTATGTAGGCAGCAACTTGACTTCTCTGTGTTCAATGATCTGTTTATGTGTTGGCTTCAGCAATAAGGATTTGATGTCAGTTTGTGGAGAGGAACTTAGAATCTTGCTCAACAGTCTAGGTTGTTTGGGAATTTTCAATGGATCTCTTTATCTGAAAACTCAGTTCTATGTAACCCAATCCTAGGTAGTGAGTTTTATTTCCTGATAATAGATAGCCAGCTAGGGCTCTTTTTCCACCCTTATTTTGAGATTTGTTAGATCACCTTCATATACACATTTAGTTTAGAAAGCTTTCACAATAACATATTTCACTTCAAATGGTCCTTTTCTTTAGCTGTCTTTTAAGGAGGCTTCATCTTACCACAAAAATCCTTGTTCAACCATGTTCATTGCTGCTCTTTTCATTAAAACAAAACAAAACAAAAAAAAATCAGAGGTTTAAAACAACCTCGATGTCTCTTAGCAGATGAATGACTAATAAAAATGTGTTACACAATATATTAACAGTTTTTAAAAAATATGAAATCATGAGATTCATAGACAAATCGATAGAACTAGAAACAACAAACAATTAAACAAAAAACATAACCAGGATACAATCTGTCGAAACATAAAGTTTGTATATATAGTATAGGACTAGGGCTGACAGCTCAATTATATTAGGAAATACAATATTTAGTTATGGATGGCTGGAAAGGAAAGGGCTAGAACTGGATGATCAAGTGGCGAGGGGAAAGGAAGAGCAGAAAAGGTGAGATATGGGCAATAGAGCTAAAGCTAAGTGCTATTTCTTTTGTTTATATATTGTCTTCTTTTAATTTGACCCTGCACACCTTTGTATATTTATTATGGTTTCCAACTTAGTCTTTTTCTAGAGTTCACAAGTATTGGAACAAACAAGGGTGTTTCTTGTTTGTTTGTTTGGGTTTTTTGTTTGTTTGTTTGTTTTTTGCCTTCTCTTGGCCTCTGTTCTCTCTGTTTATTTATTTTCTCCTATTCTGATGTATTACTTTTTGTTTTATCTTACTATATATTTGTTTGTTTTATTTTTACCCCTTAGAAGCCTGTTTCTTTCCTAATGAGATTCAGGAAGGAGTGGGTCCATATGGGGAGATGGGTAGTAACTGGGAATAGAAGAATGAGGGAAAATCATAATAAGAATATACTGTGAAAAAAAAATCAATTTTTAACAAAATGGAAAAAAAGACAAAAAATGTATTCTGAACCAAATGCTCATTTTTTCCATGGAATAGCTGATACCATTATCATCGGTATTACAATTACATCAATGTTATTATTTCCACAACTGAAATCCATATACCAATCTTAAAGCAAGTAGATGTGATGAAGGAGAAGGACAAAAAATTAGTAAGGAAATAAATCCACAATAATCTATGGAATAAATTTAATTCACTGCATAGCAAAATCCTCAATTAAGGACTGTCCAGATGCAAGATGTTTGTGCCACTTAAACCCAAGGGATGTTAATCTGAAAATTTTCAAAATGACATAATAGGGTAACATGATTTGACTCTGCTTCATTTAGAGTATGTCACCTAGTTATTAAACACACATGTATTCATGTAAAACTAATGATGGAACAAAATTAACCAATTTGAAACATATAAAAAGCAAAGGTATATATCTGTCTTTATTATGGTTAAAATGTACATGAACTCAAAAAGGAGTAGACTACTGGTATTATCAAACAATCAAACAAAAAATAATCTTTCAACGAGCTGCAGAGATGGGTCATCCATGGGGAGGATCTAAGAGTATTCTCAGCCCATAGGTAGGGAAGCTAAAAGTGTCCTGTAATTCCAGCTTTAGGGGATTTCAAATTCTCTTGTAGGCTCCTTGTATACTTCATTCATGTGTACAAGCCATATGCAGACTCACATATAATTAAAAATAAAATAAGGCCATATATATATATTTCAGTTGTGGAAATAACATTAATGTAATTGTAATACTGATGATAATGGTATCAGCTATTCCATGGGAAAAAATGAGCATTTGGTTCAGAATACACATATATATATGTGTGTGTGTGTACTGAATAATATATATATATTAATTTTTAATTAATAATATATATAATATTAATATATATACCAGTACCTATACAGCAGCTTTCTAGCTATCAGCTTAAACTTTCTTATTATTTATATTTCTGTGTTAGATGTTGAGAATTGTGCGGAGCACACAGTTCAATGTCTATTCAATCCCCCTTTCTATTCAATCTGGAATATGAAATAATTTCCTATTTACAAGTAACTGCATTCCAAATTCTGGTAATGTTCTGTGTCTTAGATGGAATGAGGCATAAAGATCACAATAAACCATACTGCTTTTCTTAACTCACACTGTGCATTTTCATCCTAGAACCTAACAAGTTCTCTGACCATACCAACATCCTGCAACTACTTAATCTGTGCTTTACTGTAAACAACCTCTGTAATAAGTCTTACTAGATTTTCAGTGTTTCCATGGAAGTAAAGTATAAGGAAACCTTTACAATTAGAATAAATTATCTATAGATGATTTTAATTGGTGCTAAATTATTTTTCATATTCATTTTAAGAGACATATTCTTTTTTGAGAATTATGTTTTTTTATGTATATATGAGCGTATATGTGGGATGAAGAGGGCTTGTCACTCTAGTTGGAGTTACAGGTAGATAACAGATAATGAGAATGCATCTGAACTCATAGCCTCAGGAAGAACCACTACAGCTGAGCCATTTCTTTAGTCACAATATATTCCTTTCATATAAAAAAACAAGCTTTCTTTATCCTTCCAGATGCAAGTGATGTTAGATTTTTAAGTGACTCATTTAATGCATTTGTCCCTCCTTCTCATTACGGACATGACTTTGATTTGCTTTCTTTAAAAGTGGAGTCAGGACTGGAAGCCTGCCTTTGATTTCTCTCTCTCTCTCTCTCTCTCTCTCTCTCTCTCTCTCTCTCTCTCT
>NW_021604591.1:6862534-6880292 GCF_004785775.1 Grammomys surdaster
CTCTCTCTCTCTCTCTCTCTCTCTCTCTCTCTCTCTCTCTCTCTCTCCTCATATTTCTGGCCCTGAGAGATAAGCCTCTTTCTTTGATCTTTGTTCTTTTTCTTTTAAAAACTATATCTGCTTTATGGTTGTGTAATTATAAAAATTAAAATGAGGAGAATTGAGGAGTGATTTACTTCCACTCTTCCCTGTATTCTACTGTATATCAATTATCTTTCCAATGAATTCTCAATCATGCATATAAATCCAATGAATTAAAATTATAAATATGCTGTCTAGTCAATCTATACAACCATTTATTTTTGGAAAATTTTATTTTACCTGATTCTTGCAAGTATGTTTGCTTTATTCAGTGTTCTATAGCATTCATATATCTTTTGAAGAGATATGCATTATATTGCAAAGAATATGTAATGTAAAGTCTGGAAGCTTGTGCCTGACAGAGGTTTACAATGACTTAGCCTCTATTTCTCTCTACTTAAAACATGAGACTTACATCAGCATCAATCTTCTATGCTAATGGACATATGTGTGCTGCTGAAAACAAACAGGACTCTACAAACTGAGAGACAGCACCTGCTTGATTTTATTATTCGATTACTTGCCCACAGTTCTTCTAGACAGAGTGCTCTGGCTTGGTTTTTCTCAACTAAAATAAAAAGGAGAAAGAAAAGAAATGGAGTGTCATTATCAGTGTTCGTGTCTGTCACTTGAAGGTGAGCTATAAAAAGCTGGACAGGAGTTGCTTAGGGCCAGCTGGCACGTATCCTGTGTTGAGTTTAGTGTTTCATTTCATTATGAGTATTTAAGGAACACACACACGCATTCACACTCACACACCTGGGCCCCACATAGTAGATTCTATTATGCCAATTTCAACCTTGGCAAAAATCTCCAAGTAAAACTGCCATCAAAAGGTCACTTCCACTCATTTCTTTAGAGCTATTAAAGAATAAGTACCCATTACTTATCTCGCCTTGATGATTAGAAAGGTCAAAAGTTGTAAAAAGCCTTCTTTTTAACTTATATATGTGACGAAGTTTCCTGAAAAATTATACTTCTATGCTCTGCTAAATTTTTCTCATCAAAGAAAATAAACTACAACATCAAAGTCATATATTTTTTTATAATTTTATGCTCTTTAGCTAATACATAAGATACCTGTTGTATTGAATAGTAGTGTTAAGCAAAAAGACAAATGGTAATTATTCATAAAATGATGATAAAATTGATATACATTTATTGTAAAGATTTAAAAATATGATATTTTATATTTTTAATTCTAAATATTTAAAATATCTATTCTAAAGTGTCATTATTTGTTCAAAACCAAGTAGTAGGAATATTAATGTTTCAATTATGTATAAAGGACAGTAAAATACTATAGGACAAAGTTATACTGTCTGAAGGAGTTGTATAATACAGGGAGTTTGTTCCCTAAAATGCAAGATATCTAAGAATTTCTAAGTTTCTCTCCCTTCCTTCTCCCCTCTTTCTCATGAGTGTGTATAGCACATGTGTAGATCTCAGAAAAACTTTGGCGAGTCAGTTCTCTCTTTCCTCTATGAGACCAGGAGATCAAACTCAGGTCTTGAGACTTGTTGGCACGCACTTTTACCTGCTGTGCCATCTTACTAGCCCTGAGAAGACTTAATTGAAAGCAAATACCTGTACCATATCATATGAGTTTTTGTTGGGAGCTGACTCCTAGCAGAAAGTGGCTATCATCTTTGCAGCCATCTCGAGCCATATACCCTGACAAGAGACTTGTTTTCAACAGCCCACAACAGCTGAGCACACTCTGATAAACATCTTTGTTTAGTGGCCCCAGCTTCAAGGGGCACGTGGAATCCATGACTACAAGGCATGTGGCAAAGTGCTTTCAGCTGTGTTCCCCTGCGTGCCCATGAGGGCAAGGCACGTGGAAAAGTGTATAAATACCCAGGATTTTCTTTCAAGAGAGAGAGACTTGATCAGACATTGTCTTGTCTCCATTATTCGCGTCTCTTGCCCTTCCATCTCACTCTCTCTCTTGCTAGACCCTGACCCGCGGACTGGAGCAGCAGAATGGGCCGGAACAGAGTGGCCCCCAAACATGGGGCACAATGGATTGGTACAAGTTTTGCCTGTCTTCTTGAAAGAATACCAACAAATACATCACAATTTTGTGATACAGTCTGGCAGAAGTGGTACCAGGCATTTAGAAAGTACTTACCAAAGGAATTGTCTTTTTGTACCTAACATTTTGATGCTTAAATAGCAAAGATGATTAAAGATTCCCTGATGATACAGTCATTTGGCAACAAAGATGCTAGACCCAGCCATTAACAAACCTCTTTTAACTTTGCAGGTGTTGCTGAAATAAAAAAAATTTTAATAGCAAAAGCTTTATTTTATCTGGGTAACAGTTCTTGTCAAATGAGAAACATAAATGCCTGAAGCACAGAAGTGCACCTTGCCTCTTTCTTTATTAATGTTCTCTCTAATGTCAAGGTCAATCGGAAATTAATTTTAGGCTTTGCAAAATAATAGGAGAAAAATATAAATATCCCTTTCTCCTTCCATGAATAACATTTGCTGAGGACACGCACCTCCTAGGAGGACACAGTGTAAATCATCCCACTGGGAAAATATGTTTCCTAATATAAGAATGAGTAAACAAAGAGTATGGCGCAGAGAGGCTAGAAAGTCCCAGCATCCTGTTTTAATAAAAGACAAACAACCATCTTTTTCAACAAAGCATGCTTGAAGTCTCACAGATGCACACCCTATATGCGTGCAACCCTCATAAACATTTCTGTGCCTTATATTTTATTGTATTCAGATATTTACTTATATGTATATGTGTATTTGTATGGTATTTCTGAGTATATGCAAGTGCATCACATTTATGCAATTTCCATGCAGGTGTGAGGAGGAAAACAAATCACCTAGTAATGGAGTTACAGACACTTGTGTTCCACCATCTAAGAACTAAGCATTGAGAAATGCAAAATACCCCATGGTAATCTTGTTGAATTTTAAGTTAGATATTTTTAACAATGTGCTCAATATTAAGAAAGAAAGGAAGGGAAGAAGGAAGGAAGGAAGGAAGGAAGGAAGGAAGGAAGGAAGGAAGGAAATATGAAATACTGAAAATCAATATGAAAACTTAAATATGAAAACAGAAAATCAATGGCCAGAAAATATTCATAAATTATTTTGGCTTGTTATTTTACAATTTTTAAAGAAAATTAACACACAGAAAACAGAATATGGAGCAAATACGATTATAAGTTATGGTCTGCTAACATATTCAGAATAATGTCTAGAAATTTATTTGTTTTCTATGGAAATATGTATTCTTTATTTTTCTGTGTAGGGTTCTTTTTTTGGTTATTTTATTTATTTACATTTCAAATGTTATCCGACCTTCTGAATTCCCCTTATCTCATCTCACCCCTCCACCCCACTTCTATGAGATTACTCCATACTGACCAACCCATTCTTGCTTCACTGCCCTAGCATTCCCCTGCGCTGGGGCATTGAATTTCCAGAGGACCAAGAGCCTCCTCTCCCATTGGTGCCAAATAAGTCCATTTTTCTTAATGGTTGAAAACTCTTTTAGTAGATTTACAGATTTGTTTTAGATTATTAAAATGTATTTTAATACTTTAGAAACATATTATTCTTATAAACTTCAGATTTTGCTTAATATAAGCTTAGTGATAAAGACTATTTATGTGACATTTGAATCTAAGAGTAAAGAAAGATTTTGAAACTCTTTTTGACATCTCTTTCTTACCACTTAACCACCAAGTTCTTGATCATATAGAAATGGTGAAGTTTTAATAGCATGACATTTATATTTCTTTACCATATCAGTTTTCTTATGAAAGACCTCATTTACTATTATTTTTTCATTTAAACATTTTTTAAAATCAACAATAAAGATATTACAATCCCAATTGCCAGAAAGATCTGGGAGTACAAAGAATTGAATGCAAGCGTAGAGGATAGCATTTGAAATGTAAATAAAGAAAATATCCAATAAAGAAAAAGAAAGTTTGGAAAAAGGAAAGACTTCTAAAAATATATAACCTGGCCTGATACCCATTGCATATATACATAAGGTGATCTCTCTCTCTCTCTCTCTCTCTCTCTCTCTCTCTCTCTCTCTATCTCTCTCTATCTCTCTCTATCTCTCTCTATCTCTCTCTATCTCTCTCTATCTCTCTATCTCTATCTCTATCTCTATCTCTATCTCATCTATCTATATCTATATATCTTCTCCCCCTCCTTCTATGAGGGTGCTCCCCCACCCACCCACTCCTGTCTCACCACCTTAGCATTTCTCTAGGCTGAGACATCAAGCCTCCACAGGGACACAAACACACACACACACACACACACACACACACACACACACACGTATATATTGTTTTGGTAGCAATATAGACCATGCGTCAGCCTTTTCTACATAGATAAAGGATCACCATCAATAACATCATATCTTCATATAATAAACCAAACCATACACAGAAAAGGAGGCATAAGGAAAGTAATACTGAAGGAGGTAGAGGCAGGAAGATCATGAGTTTGAGGTCAGCCAGGGCTTCACATTTGATATTTTAAAAAATAATTTGATTTTATTAGCATATAGCAAATGTTAACACAATTGGTATGACTTTGACATGTTCAATGCACAAGCAATTTTATTCACTCTGGATTACGTAGCCTCTGTTTACAAGTATTTTTCCTATTTATAGTTACCAATTTTTAAATCTATTCTCTACTTCCTGTCTTCTGTAGGTCAAAAAGGATTACAGACACAGGCTCATAGGTTCTAGAGATCTGGACTCTGATCTTCAGGATGTACAGAAAGTACTTTACCACTGAACTACCTCATCAAGCCTGATGTTCTGTTTTCATAGAGACTGAAGACTACATCACTGCAGGATACATTCTCCTTAATTCTAAGTTCTCATCATCTTCTAATTTTCACAATTTTTATTTCTCAGTAGAAATATACTTTACAAAATGGAGTAGATTACACAAGCTAATTACAAGTTGCTCTCCTGTTAGCTAAATTTACTCTGGTGTTTATATTCCTTCTGTACTCATTAACAGAAAAATCAAGAAAGCCAAATATTATTTTTCCTTTTCTGACTTGAGATTAGTTCACTCAAAGGGCAAAGCAATCCTAGAGCCTAGAAATACTCCGGAGATACCATCATTTTAATAATAGTAGTGAGTGGCTTTCTCTAATGGGTAATTACAGTTTGACTTTCACTTGTCTATGGCATAAGTTCATGATAATCCATATTTCAACTGAAAATCGGAATCATTTAAAGTTTACCAAGGGAAATTTAAACTACTTTTCAATTTCAACAATAATATATTGGAAAGCTAAGCTATTTTCATATCATTCTACCACGGAGTAATTAAGCTGAAAAAAAATGCAGTTTATAGTTGATGATACGGTTAATGACAGATATAACTTTCTTGTGTCCAGATCAAAATGAATAAGAAATATTCCACCTTGAAAATACACCACTGTTTCTTCTGATGTGCCCTGAGCTCAGACAAGGGAGGAAAAGGTAATCAGCCTGAAGTGTTATACATGGAAGCATCAAGCACATTCAGTGAAGCTATTATACATTTAATTTTACAATTAACTTTGTATAGCCATACTTAGGGACCTATATTAAGGAAAAAAGTGATTTCCCTTCTTTCATATAACTTTCATAAGAAATCACCAAGGAAAGACAAGGAGTTCTATAGAGTTGGGGACTTAAAGAGCCCCAAATATCCATTGAAAACCTAGGTGACCTTGAGTATTGGTTATTGTTTTTACAATATTTGTTATTTTACAGTATTTGTTGTTCTTCTTCTTGACTGTGTAGAACAGCTGGACAAACTGTTCCATTTCTGAAAGTTTAATGTCTTACAAGAGCCAATCTGTCACAGGAAGCCCACAAGTTATGGGGATGGGCTGGCAACAACAGCTCTACAAACAACTTCACTAAATGTTTATAGTGTTCCGGGCATGGTCCTAAGCACATTATATGAGCTCATTTATTATTTGCACATAGCCTTAAGGAATATGTCATAGCACTAATGAATTCTTTATGGAGAACATAGAGAAGCAAAGAGGTGTTTATTTAACAGAGACAAGACACTTTGGCTTGCACAAGTGATGGTTGCACTAAGATGGTTTTCATAAAAGGAAGGCATGGAATGAAGAGACTATAGATTTCTAACTCATACCTTTATTAATAATTTCTTACATTGTTTTATTTCATTATATTCATGAATTTGATATTTGCAAAATCTTTATGAAATGCTCCCATATTCCATATAACTAATTAAAGAGCATAAAGCAGACAGATGTGTCTCTTAGATTATAGTCCAAATGAGGGATGTCACTTCACACAGTTGTTTGGATTCCATGATATGTAAGTGATGAGACTTAATTTGAAAGCTGAGGGTGTATGTCATATGCCAGTTAAGACACCCACATAGCATGTGTGAGGCTCCAATTCAATTTCCAACACTGGAAAAGAATATAAAAAATAAAAAGTAGAATAATATTAAGAATCTCTATACAAAGACACTCCTGAGGGGTTAAATGTTCATGTAATAAGTGCTAAACTTGTAATATTAAAGGTTGTCTTTGTATTTGGGACCACTTGATTTAAGGAACACTTAATTTTTTTCTTCATTCCTGTTGAGAAGTGATAGAGACATGGAGAAGGCAGTCTGACAACAGAAGTATTAATAGAAGTATCAATTGTCTTCTCTAAGCCAAAGTAACAGAGAGTAGTATGTACCATTTTTTCTTTTGCTTTTCTTTCTTCCTCTCCTTTTCCCTCCTCTCTCTCTCTCTCTTTCTCTCTCTCTCTCTCTCTCTCTCTCTCTCTCTCTCTCTCTCTCTCCCTCCTCTCTCTCTCTCTTTTTTTTTCTCTCTCTCTCTCTCTCCCTCCACCTTTATCTCTATCTCTGTCTCTCTCTTATTTTTAATTATTATACCACCATTTTCATTATTATTATCCTTTTTGAGGCGAGTTTTCACTATATGTTCCAGCCTGGCCTGAAATGTGTTATGTAGCGTAAGCTGGCATCAAATTTGTGGCACTTCTTCTACAGCCTTCCAAAGTCCTGGGGTTAAAGGAATTATCCCCAAGTTCTGGCTCATTGCTTTATCCCTTTTCTTTCAGTGTAATCCATGGCTGTATCAACCACACAGAACAAGGCAGGTCAGATGACTCGGCAGCTCATTCCACAAAGTTCAGTTGCTCTCTAGATAAGTTAACCTGATAGAGGGCATGGTCTCAGCATGAATAATTTTAGGGGCACACATGTATGTTTCACTGGTAAAACTCAACTTAATGTTTTCTTATTTAAATAACATTTCAAATACAGCATCAATCTTTAAGGAACTAAACATGTATACAGTTTCTGTAATCAAATCATGGTTATTAATATTGTTGTCATTGTAACAAGTAGCAATACTTAAAGTTAATGTCCCTGTTTTCAATTTGATGATGTTGACATTGTAATTATTGAGGATCCCTTCTCATTAAAAAAAAAAAAACTAGGTTGGGATATATGACCTTAACTAATAGTAAATATTGAAGTGTTAGGAAATTCAGCATAATTCTTTAACATCTCTGACACCCTAAAACTAGCTGGAAATGTACAGACAATAAAATGGTTGTTGTTGCCTGAAAAGTTGGTCCAAAAGTTAAGAAGATCAGAGTTGAGTTCCCAGCATGCATTGCAGGCAGCTCACAACTGTTGTAACTTCAGCTCTATAGCATCAGGTGCCCTCTACAGGTGCCCACACTCTCATTCACACCAATCCTTGCACATACATGCACATAATTTAAAATTACATATATCTTCAAAAGTAGTAAAAATAAATAAAACTATTACTGTATTGGAACTTCTATGGTCAGGAGCCAATTGATTCTTCCAAAATAGGTGTTTATACCTATTTTATCAGTATATTTCTGGTTTGCTTTGCTTGGTTATACAACCGAAATACCCAGCAAAAGGGGAGAGAGAACTTGTAGAGACCATATCCACAGGTTAGGCACCATCTCTGGTTGAGCAATAGGGCCACCCACCCATCCATATCAACAATATTAACTCAGAATTATTCCTGTCTAAAGGAGATGCAGGGACAAACAGTGGAGCAGAGACTGAAGGAAAGGCCATCCAGAGACTGCCCCACCTAGGGATCCATCCCATTTGCAGACACCAAGCCCAGACACTATTGCTGATGCCAAGAAGTACTTGCTGACAGGAGCCTGGTATAGCTGTCTCCTGACAGGCTCTGCCAGAGCCTGACCAATACAAATGCAGATGCTTACATTTAACCATCAGACTGATCACAGAGACCCCCCAAGGGAGGAGTTAGGGGAAGGACTGAAGGAGCTGAAGGGGTTCGAAACCCTAGGAAGAACAACAAAATCAACCAACCAGACCCCCACTCAGAGCTCCCAGGAACTAAACCGCCAACCAAAGAGTACACATGGAGTGACCTATGACTTCAGGAGGGGAGGCCCTTGGTCCTGTGGAAGTTCAATGCCCCAGTGTATGGTAATGACAGGTGAGGCAGCTGTGGGTAGGTGGGTGGAGGAGTTCCCTCATGGGATAGGCAGGAAACGGAAACCGGAAAGGAAAATAAAAAATAATTCTCTCTCTCTCTCTCTCTCTCTCTCTCTCTCTCTCTCTCTCTCCATCTCTCTCTCTCTCTCTATCTCATCTATAACTATTTCTAATCTGTATCTATCATCTATAATAAAACAGGCACTTGCCTTCTCAGGAAGACTGATCAGCATCTTTCATACTCCTTTAAAAGTAGAACAAGCCAGAATAGTCTACTTAATATCTGCCTTTGCTGTACCACTTTTTAAAGAGCTATTTTAATAGATTTGCTTTTACTTTTATTATGTGTATCTGCACCTGTCTGTGTACTTGCACATGCATGTCAGTGCTCCCGGAGGACAGAAGAGACTGTCAGATCACCTGGAGCTAGAGTTTCTGGTGGTTGTTAGTTGCCAAGCATGGGTTCTGGAAATAAAACTCATTCCTTGGTTCCTTGAAGGAGCAGCAAACATTCTTAACCACTGGGCTATTTCTCCAATACCATGTTTAGCATCCCATCTCTGACTAATAGGAGATATATGAATATACTCATGTTTATGAAATTTTAGAAATGTTATCATTTTCCCATTATCTCAGGAGAGCGCTCCATTCTATTCGTATGCATTCTTTTTTATGACTACAAGTATTCAATATGATATAAAGGGAAATAGGAACACGTCCATTTTCCATTAGT
Source organism: Grammomys surdaster (assembly GCF_004785775.1). NCBI lineage: Eukaryota > Metazoa > Chordata > Mammalia > Rodentia > Muridae > Grammomys > Grammomys surdaster. Next base: position 6,871,863 of record NW_021604591.1, read on the forward strand.
GGGATTATTATATGGGATACTCTCAGATCCTTTCCTAAACCACGTCCCAGAACTCTCAGCATCCCCAGTGATGACTTTGACATTGACTCTAACTTACTGAAGTCTTGGATTCCTTTAAAGACCTCTTTCCCTATAGTAGCTTTTCAGAATCTGTTTATTAACTTTTAAATATTTGAGAAAAAACAAGGTCCCTTACATTTAGAGATCTATTTACAAAGGCCCACTTAATACATTAATTCCAGTTCAAAGGTACTGAATTTCATAACCAGAGACATTAGCTCTTCTAGTTCTTCTGAACATCAACTTTACAAATCTTATTAACATTTCAAAAGTACATGTACTTCCCAGAGCGGTCTACTTAGAAATTTAGCCCATCAAAGAAACTGTCAATGATTATAACACATCTAAATAAATACAGAGTTTATTAATTTGTAAAAAAAAGTTAATGTTTCATATCTAGGCAAATTTTATGTGATGTGCATATTTTATAGTTAACTTACATTCTAAAAATCTCAATGTAAATTAATCAATTTTATTAAGTATCTTTGCAATGTACTTATAGTGTTAATACTCTTTTAGTCAAGAGTGTATTAATCCCTGTGTAATAACATCAAGGAAAGCCTGATATTTATGTAAAACAAATATAACACTAAATAGGCCTTGATGAATGATGTTCCCTTCACAGCAATTTCTCAATGCATAGATAACTTTTAAAATTGTATTTAAGACGGGTCACATTTTGGAATCAGAAAATAACAATTTACTTAAAGTATGTTCACATTACACCAAATATTACTTAAAGGAAAGATTATATCGACAACATTTTATTCACTGTTTCTCAGGAAACATAACATTGAAGTAATAAAGTAAAAAAAGTAACTAAAATAAGGCAAATTTTATATATTTACCATGCATTTCTAGTCTCGGCTAATCTCTTAATTCAACCTTTTACTGGAAAAATAATTCAGTATTTAAAATGTCTTGATCAGGTTGAATATAGCCCCGTGGTAGAATGCATCTGTAGCACATATGAAGCCCTAGGACTCCAGGGCAAACAAGAAAGACAAAAAAACAAAGCAAAACAAAACAAAAAAACCCATTGTCTAACTTCTGTGTGTGAATGCTCCATGAAAAGGTATGTAATATTCGTCTCCAGAATTCCACTAGCTTCCTGTACTTCATCAAAGTTTTGAAGCTGCCAAAACTTTTAAGATTTTGGAAGGTGTTCTGTGTAGAAACAACCTGATTAATTCACGCTCTACTTTAAATGCCTCTCTACCAAGCAGTTTTGCATGATAATAGTGTATTTATTTCTTCACATTTCAAATTCCTAGCTTTTTTGTCCTCTTCACACCAAAAGTCATAATTATTTCCATAGCAACCAAGCGTATTGTCAGAGGTAGAGAATTTTGACTTCTGCCGTGTATTTTTTAAGGAGCATGGGAACATTTAAAAACAAAAGGTGCTATGTTACAAAAACTGACAAAAATGGGAGAAAAAAACAAGTTGAGTTTTGTGGTGGTTTGGAAAAGTGTCTCTAAGAGATGTTGATCTCAAGGGATGAGTCTCCATCGGGGTACTTTTGAGTGATGCTGAAACCTTTAATCAGGGAGACAACTTGATGTCCCTGAGAGGTATGATCATGAAGGGGGTACTGGGATCCTAATTCTTTCTACTTTGAGCAATTTTACTCCAGGATGCCTACTCTAGCCCCAAAGCAATGGGTGTGGCTGATATTTTGCAAACTAGTCTTTTCTCAGTTTAAATAAATTACTCTAGATAATAATTATAGTAAGAAAAAGCTGCAGTTTCCTACAAAAACTTATCCAGAAAACTTACTGCTATATTAAGATAAGAATTAATTTTAAATAAATCTAATACTGAATATTATCTCTTATCTGCCATTTGTAATTCTCTTTTACTTTTAAACTTTGTTTTTCTAAACTAAAATATTAATTTGTTTATTTTGAAAAATTCATAAATGTGTGTAGCTATTTTGATCCTCTGCACCCACATCCTTCCCATCTTCTTCCTTCCAGCTCACACGCGTGTCCTTCCCAACTTCACGACGTCTTTTTGTTTACTCACTGAGCCAATTGGTGCACCATTTAATAGAGCACAAGAAATCTAAAGTTGTCCACATCCCTGAAGAAAACCAAGTCTCTTTTTTGTAGTGTTCATCAACTGTCAGTAGCTCCTGGGCTTGTGAGCCCTTCCTTCATTCATGCTGGAATTATTATTTTTTCTTTTCTAGGTTGATGCCATGGAGATCTTGTTCAGGTAACCACAATTGCACACACTTTGTATGTGCCATGTACCAGTCATGTCTAGAAGATGTTATTTCAGAGAAGTCTTCCCAGTGCTTAGCTCATAACAACTTTTCCTTCTCCTCTTCTGTCACTATCTCTGACAAAATACATACTTTATTTAGCGGATCACATACATGTAAACTGGAAACTGTAGTCGAGAAAGATCTTGAATTCCACATTCTCCTGTTTCCATCCAGGTACTGAAATTACAGGTGTAAACTACCATGCCCAGTTTCCACCCTAATAATTTCTTGCAGCAATAAACCATTTTAAGCTCATTCAGAAAAAACATATTTATATTTAATTAAATTTACTCTTCACATAATTTTTTTTAGTCTCTAGGTACTGAAATAAAGAAAAATTGAGTCAAAAAGATCAAGTCAATTGGTCACAAATAAACACTCTTTTTTCTCTTGACATTTTGCAAATTTCTATCAACATGTCAAATAATATGACATTGTGTAAAATCACTTTAGAAATTGTATATATAAAAAATTTTTATGGCTGTGGAGATGAATCAATGGTTAAGAATGACTGCATCTTTTACAGAGGAATGAAGTACAGTTCATACAACTTCAAAGGACCAAACACTATCTCTTACCTCTGGGTATACTCCACTTCTGTATACATAATTAAAATCTAGAATATATATCATTTTATGAAAATGTTTCCATATTGGAACAACAAATACGGTATAACCGAAATCTATGTTCTATCAAGAGTCATAGTCAATGGTATTTTGGCTCCAGAATAAACTATCTTTTATTTATATTGAGGGGAGAGTTTATTTTTCATGTCAATAATTTTGAACATTTTACAAGAGAATTTAGCATGGGTTGTGTCATTTTATCTTAAGTTATACACCATGAATTACATAAACCTTTCCATATTTTTGCTGGCATCTAAACTATATTCCAAGGATTTGGTGAATTGCCTCAAATCGATATGCTAACACAGTGCAGCACCAAGTTAAAAAAACACAGACACTCGAGTTTCTCCTGTCTCAATCCTGGGAATTCCTTCATAGGACAACACACTGTGGTGATAGAAATAAGCTTGCCCTTTGTAATCAGAGAGACACAGAAACACAACATTCAAACGCTTAGGAGATCATGAAATCAAAGAGCCTAAAGAGGAGTAAACTGTGGAGCGTTGTCCAACAAGTGTCAGCTTTCTGTAATGAGATTCACACCAAAGCACAAAGCCTTGTAATTACAGATGACATATCTTCTTCTCATCTTAAAATTAAGAGAGACATTTTAACTACCCCCATCCCATGTAAACACGTGAAAAATATAGTAACAATTGTTTTAGGGTGGAGGAGTTGTAACAACTTTGATTACTAAGAACATAATATTTTTGATAAGAAAAAAACATGCAAATGAAAACTATAATGAACTATCTCTTGAGATGACTAACGTTTTATTTTTGTTACTTGACAAATGGAGACTGCTTTGTGCTGGGCATCAGGCTAAGTTAGGTTTGCATGACTAAGAAGTGAGAAAGAAGAAGCACAATAGTATTACAATAAGGCAGTGTTATCACCAGTATTTGGAGCAAACCCAAATTAAATCCAGAAAAAAAAAGTTTTAGCTATTTTAAGGTTCTTTTTATTCTATTATTTTTCATTATATTTAATGGTTTTATTGTTCATTCTAAATTCCTATGAATAGAAAAGACCCACTTTTTGCACATAATGTGATTATTCCTATTATTTTTTCTCAGGAATTTTGTGATTCAAAGTATAACTTAAATTTTATTTTTAAATTTAAATTAAACTTAACTTTAATAAATATACTGAAGTGTGTATTTGTGTACGATTAAGTGAATGAATCCAGCTTCTTTGAAACATCATTTCTTCATGGAAAGCACATTATTTTCTTCCAGCCTTTGGAAACAAACTACCTTATTGTTATCACTACTCACCAATATGCAGCCCCATGAAGCTTCGAAGACTGTGTTACATCTAATGGTGAGGTGCTCTCCATTCCTCCCTTCCCATCTTGTCCCAAATATGTGGTAGCTGGCATTCTTTTCTTACCTGCAGTAACAGAAAATGGTTTCGACATCACACCTATATGTGAGAAAGCACTTGTACCTTACTTGTTTAATATTAACTTTAGTTTCATCTTGCAAAAGTTGGGACTTCAGTATTTTGTGTCTGAATAATACTCCATTGCATATTGGTGCCATTCTGTATTCAGATATTCATGAACAGGTTGATTGACCTTTAGGTTGTTTCATATTCCAGCTATTGTGAATACCATAGCAATGAACAAGGATGGAAAGATACTTAGTGTGCATACTATATCTTTTGGATGTATATCTAGTGGGGAAATTATTGACATTTTTGAAATTATGGAATAACCACATTAATCACAGAATCTAGCATTTTATGTATGAATTATATATCCTCCAAGTGATGTAGTAAAACACTATGCTAAATGAAAGTTAGTAAAACAGCATTTAATTGTAGTTATGGTTTCAGAAAGGTAAGAGTCTATCACAGCCATTCAGCATGGGAACAAGCAGCAGGCATGTGAGCTGAAGGAGCTGAGAGCGTCTATCTTAATCCAGAAATAGGAGGTACAAAGAGCTAATTGGAAAGGGTAGTATTATGATATCTTAAAGCTCATCCTGAATGACATATCTCTGACCAGGCCACACCCAGTCTTCCCCAAATACTTCTACAAATTGTGACCAAGATTCAAATATATGAGTGTATAGTGAATCTTCTCATTCAAACACTATACACTGCATTTTCAAAATAGCAATTGAAATATCTCTTTTTCCATCTTTGACTTTATTTTACTTCTATTTATCTTAGTTTGTATGTTTATATTGAACTTACAATCTCATTTTTCTTTTCAGAGAAGCAAATCTTGTGTGGTTTTGCTTTCTTTTTTTTTATCAAATATTTTGTTTTGTTTAATATTTCTTTCTCATTTAAATATTAATATTGTTCTTTCACTCTAAACTTTGAGTTTGTTTCATCTTATTTTTCTAGTGAGTTCAGATGCAGTAAAAGGTTGTTTAGCTAAGATCTTTCTGTGTTTTTGGTGTACCTCACTTGTTCAAGAATAACTTTTATACATCTTTGGGTGTATATAATTTGCAAAGGGCTGGGAAAATGGATTATCGGATAAGAGCACTTGCTGTTGTCCCAGGGAACACGACTTCGGCTCCAAGCTCTCTGTGGAATGGCCAACAGTGTCATCTTACCCCAGCTCCATGGGAATCAAGCCTCCTCTTAACCTCTATTGACACTTTCTTTTTTCACACACATCTTCAAAACTGTTTTTGCAATCAATTTCTACTTTTATGGCATCAAGCCAACAAAGCATACACATTATGAAATTTAAATGGTTATGTTTGATTTCTAATGATCTGTACACTGTTTCAGTGAGTTGTTAAAACTGCCCATAGTTATCACATGGGAAGCTGTATTTCTTTTTACGTCTGTTAATATTTCATGCATTTGAATGTGTTGAAAATACTGCATATATATTTCTGATATCTCCACTGTTAGTATTCTGTCTAAACTCCACCTCCACAGTTACCTGGCAACAGCCAGGTATGCCCCTCCCCACAGTTAACTGGCAACAGCCAGATAGGCCTGCCCACTATAAAAGGGGCTGCTTGCCCCTTTCTCTCTCTTGCTCCCTTGCTCTCCTGCTCTCTTGCCTCCAGCCTCTCTCTGTCCCCTCCCCCCTCCCCTCTGTCCTCCCCCCTCTCTCCACATGGTCATGGCCGGCCTCTACTCTTCTTCTTCTGCTCTCTCTCTCTCTCTCCCCCCCCCATGGGCCTGTTGAGACATCCCGTCCATCATTTCACCCACATTATTGATTCCTTTTCACTGTGCAACAACCTTCCCTGTCTTTTTTATTTCTATATTTACTTTAATTTTATTCATTTTATTTTATGCATGTTTGTGTGCATGTATGCATGTGTACCATGTTGACCCAGAGCTCAAGACAACTAGAAGTATGTGTCAGAATCCGAAGAATAGAAGAAGATGGCTGGGAGCCACCATGTTAGTGCTAAGAACTGAACCCAGTTCTGCTGCAAGAGTGGTATGTTTTCATGCTTGCTGAGCCATCTCTCACACCCCTTTCTGTTGTTTTATATTTAAATCTTAAAACTTTTCATCAGTAAATTTTAATCATAATCTTTCCTCTCTTGCAACTCCCCCCAGGTCCTATACCTACTCAACTCCATGTTCTCTCCCTGCCCTCCTCTATCTTTATCTATCTCTCGTTCTCTCTTAAAAACTAAGCACAAAAAGAAATCATACACAAACACACACACACTCACACACACACACAGAGAGAGAGAGAGAGAGAGAGAGAGAGAGTCATATCTACTGTCAGTAGTCACTATAAAGTGACTCAGTGTCATCTTACCAGAGAAAACTCCTTTTCTTTCTTCCTCAAGTATCACTTGCAAATAGCTTCTTGGTTCGGAGACAGATCTGTTCTTGCTTTCTCTTCCCTTTACAGGGATTTTGTCTGGTTTGAATTCAAGCAGGTCTTGTGCATTCTCTCTGAGTTCCTATGTCCATCACCCCTGCTGTGTCTTGAAAATTCTGTGTTCTTCGAGTCACCCACCATTTCTCGCTCTGAGAATCCTTCTGCCTCTTCTTATGTAAAGTTTCCTTGACTTGAGAAAAAGAACGGGATACAGATATCCCATTTAGGGCTGAGTGCTTCACAATCTCTAACAGTATGCCTACTTTTCAGGTGTGAATATTTGTGTTAATTACCATCTACTTTATGAAGAAGCTCAGGTAAGAAATTACAGGTTTCTTGTTAAATCACTTTCTTCTAGACAATGCCCTTTTGCCCTGAGATATTTTAAATACCATTAAGTTTTTCTGTTGTTATTGGAAGACCATCGAATTTTATGTTAATTGATTTTTTTCTTACTGGGTAGTTTTTTTGGTTTGTTTTTTGTTTTTTGTTTTTTTTTTTGTTAATCTGGTAAATAGAGGTAGATTTACTTACTGTATTTAAGGAAAGGATGTTGAATTCTGGTATAAGATCTGTCAACACTGGTAGAGATGACTGGTCTCCCTAGCTATCGTTGTTGTGAATTTCCTGACATTGAAATAAATATGCCTTCCTGACATAAATTCCGCTTCTTTGCCATGTATCAATCTCTTCATAGTGTTTTATTGCTCTATATTTTTGATAGCAGTAATAAAATTCCTGCATTAGTGATTAATAAAGTTGCTGTAAAGTGTTTATTTTTTTATTTTTTTATTTTTTGTGCCTTGTTGTTTCTTTGCTCACTGTTGAGCAAAAATACAGACAAGACCATCTCTCCAAGGGACTGGAGAGATGACACAGTGCTTAAGGGTTCTTACTGATCTTGCTAAGGACCTACATGAAGTAGCTCACTGATAATGTAACCCACAGCCTCAGCAGATCTGATGCTCTTTTGGAAACTGTAGGCCTCTACATGCTGGTGGTATATATAAACTCGCACCTAAACATAACTACAAAATCGATAAATTTTAAAAAGAAAAGGAACAGAATATGGAATTGATTCTAGAATTGGCAGAATGAAAACATACAAGAAGATAAGTCTGTAACAGTTTTTGGTAGTGTAAGTGTTTTTGTAAAAAAAAAAAATCCATTCTTAAATGTATTTTCACATAAATTTTTGAGTGCTTGATATGACCCTGCCTCAGTTTTTGGCCCCTTCTTTGACATTCCTCCTGGTTACTTCTTAATTTGGATTTTTAACCTTCCTTTACCTTTTTAGAAAAGTTAATCAGTTCCTTCTGATCTGTTTTTTCTAGTCCATGTGTCTAGGGAGTAAATACATGTGAAGTCAGTTCCTGCAGATGCCCGAAAATGGTACAAGACCTGCTGGAGCAGGACTTCCAGGAGCTTATGAGCCATCTGATGTGAGTGCCTAGATCAAGCTTGAGTCTTGTGGAAGAACAGTGTATGTTCTCAAGAATAGAGTCATCTCTCAAGCCTCTGCTTCTCTGAATACTTTTAAACTAAATTATGTCTATTCTTCCAGTCATTTATCTTTTACTTCCTTGATTGTTTTGTATTTTGCTTGCATTGTTAAGCTTCTGATTATCCCTGTATTTTCTGATTGAATCTTT
>NW_021604591.1:6880692-6882410 GCF_004785775.1 Grammomys surdaster
GAGAGAGAGAGAGAGAGAGAGAGAGAGAGAGAGAGAGAGAGTGTTTCGGTTTACATTTTGCTTATTGATATTTTTGAAGATTTTGACTCCAGTTTTCCTTTATTGGATGTTGTGATTGACATAAGAACTGTTTCCATTGGACTCAAATGTTTGAACATAGGGACATTTGGTCCTGGCTGCTGGAGGTATTTGATTAGGGTGTAGAACCCATAGGATGTGGAACCCCCTTGACTAAGTAGGTCATTTCGGTAAGTTTTGTATAGGCTTTATTTTTATTTTTTAATTTATTCTTTAATGTTTTCTTTAAACAGTCCAGACTTTATCCCCATCCAGGTCTTCCTCTACACCTCCTCTCCTCATTTCCAAGAGAATGTCCTCAACTCTCTCCACTCCACCAGACTTCCCTACTCCCTGGGACCTCAAATCTTGAGGGTTAGTGCATCTTCTCTGACTGAACCCAGACCCAGCAGTCCTTTGTTGTATATGTGTTGGGGTCTCATATCAGCTGGTTCATGCTGCCTGGTTGGTGGTTCAGTGTCTGAGAGATTCTGAGGGTCCAGGTTAGTTGAGACTGCTAGTCTTTATGTAGGATTGCTCTCCTCTTCAGCTTCTTCCAGCTTTTCTCTAATTCAACCACGGGGGTCAGCAGCTTCTGTCCATTGGTTGGTGTAAATATCTGTATCTGATTCTTTCAGATTCTTTTTGGGCCATTCAGAGGGCAGTCATGATAGACCATGTTTGTGAGCATACCATAGCATCAGTATTAGTGTCAGGCCTTGGGGTCTTCTCCTGAGCTGGATCCCAGTTTGAGTCTGTCACTGGACCTCATTTTCCTCAGGCTCTTCTCCATTTTCGTTCCTGCAGTTCTTTCAAACAGGAACAATTCTGGGTCAGAATTTTTACCTGTGGGATGGCAACCCTGTCCCTCACTTGATGCCCTGTCTTTCTACTGGAGTAGAAAGTGGATTCTACAAGTTCCTTTTCCCCACTGTAGGGAATTTCATCTAAGGTTCGTCCCTTTAAGTCCTGAGAGTCTCTCACCTCCCAGGTCTCTAGTACATTTTAGAGGGTCCCCCCCACCTCCTACAGCCTGAGGCTGCCTGTTTCCTGCTGGCCCTCAGGGCTTCAGTACTGCCATCCCCCCCCCCCCCCGTACCTGATCATGTTCCCTTCTTCCCCTCCCTGTCCCCTTTCCCACCCAGGTCTTTCCCACCACCCCTCCTGTGATTGCTTTCTTCTCCTCCCATGTGGGATATATAATGCAGCTTTCTACTATGGAGTGCGGATGCACTGTAGCAGTCTGTCTATTTCTCATCCTACAGTTCTCTTTCCTACTTGATACCAGGCTTCCCCTCAACAGTAGACTGGATCTCTCTAGAACTGCAAGCCAAGGTGATTCGTTTCTTCTTTAAGTTGCTCTTGTCATCATATTTTTGTCATATATAATCCTCAATAAGTTTTGGCACATTTTCCTTTGTCTATTCTATTTCCTGGTTTTGTTTTATATTTTGTGTTTTTGTTTTGTTTTGTTGAGAAAAGGTTAGCTGAGATCTCATTTCATAGCCTGGACTGCTCTCAAATCAGTATCTCCCTGATTTGACCTCTTAATACTGGGATTATAGGTCTTTGCTTCCACACACTTCCTTTCTTGGAAGGTTTGAAAAGTGAGAATGAGGACTGAAGGAGCTGAAAGGGTTTGTGGCACCATGAGGAGAGCA
>NW_021604591.1:6882510-6883290 GCF_004785775.1 Grammomys surdaster
CCCCCCCCCCCCCCGTACCTGATCATGTTCCCTTCTTCCCCTCCCTGTCCCCTTTCCCACCCAGGTCCTTCCCACCACTCCTCCTGTGATTGCTTTCTTCTCCCTCCCATGTGGGATATATAATGCAGCTTTCTACTATGGAGTGCGGATGCACTGTAGCAGTCTGTCTATTTCTCATCCTACAATTCTCTTTCCTAGTTGATACCAGGCTTCCCCTCAACAGTAGACTGGATCTCTCTAGAACTGCAAGCCAAGGTGATTCGTTTCTTCTTTAAGTTGCTCTTGTCATCACATTTTTGTCATATCTAATCCTCAATAAGTTTTGGCACTTTTTCCTTTGTCTATTCTATTTCCTGGTTTTGTTTTATATTTTGCGTTTTTGTTTTGTTTTGTTGAGAAAAGGTTAGCTGAGATCTCATTTCATAGCCTGGACTGCTCTCAAATCAGTATCTCCCTGATTTGACCTCTTAATAATGGGATTATAGGTCTTTGCTTCCACACACTTCCTTTCTTGGAAGATTTGAAAAGTGAGAGTGAGGACTGAAGGAGCTGAAAGGGTTTGTGGCACCATGAGGAGAGCAACAATACCAACCAACCACAGCTCCCAGGGTCTAAACCACCAGCCTGGGAGCACTTAGGAAGGGATCCAGGGCTTCAGCTGAATATGTAAGAGTGGAGGGCCCTGCCGGGCACAGGTGGAAGAAGAGATCCTTGACCTCATGAAGGCTGGACGCCCCAGGGGGTGGGAATTTTGAGGGTGGGAAAGTGGGAGTGGGGGGG
>NW_021604591.1:6883390-7009951 GCF_004785775.1 Grammomys surdaster
CAAGGGGACAACATATGAAATGTAAATAAAATATCCAATAAAAAAAATGCCAGATTAAAAAAAAAAGGATATGGCTTCACATCTTCAAAAAAAAAAAAGAAAAGTGTTAAGCTGTTTTCTGCCCTCAGCAGTTATTTTCTTAGCCCAAACACTAGAGAACGCACTTTACTTATTGAGGCCTGTAGTAGTACATCTTTGAGTTGACTGTCCCTGATAATATTTCAAGACCTTAGGGGCCCATCAGTCCCTCCATACTAGTTTGTTTTTTCATTTAATTTCTAGTATATGTTCTATTACACAGAATACAGTTTTAGAATTCAGCTTCTCTCTCTCTCTCTCTCTCTCTCATTGAAGATCTCTATATTATATACATCCTTTGTTTTTTCCTCTCACAATATTCTACATTAACCCTTTTCTTCTTGCTTTTCACTAATTTTTGCATTTATTTATTTCCTTTTTATACCATTTCTATTTGCTTTGTTGTTCAATTGTCCTTCCTGTCACTATTATTGCTATATTCTCCCAATGTCAATTTTTTTGTATTTAATTTTATTCTAAAATGATCTTGTCCATTTCCATCCTCAAGATAAAACTTTTACATTCTCTTTTATTTTGTCTCTTCTGGTTCTCTTTGGATTACCATTTCATGCTAAGTTTTATATTATCTGCAATGGTTTTAAGTATATTTTATGAAGTGTAATATATAGTTTGTTTCTATTTTATGTTTACTTTCCCTTATTTTAATTTTTATTCTGTTTTTCTTCACTGTGTTTCCATATGTATTTTAGCTAATTTTTTATCAAAATGAGATGTTTTAGATAATTCCTTTTTTTTGACATACTTTTATGTTGGAATACATGAGTTACAGTAATAATTGACTGTCAAGTTAACCCAGTCAGTAAAAGTGTTTATCACACAAGCCGGTGGACCTGAATTTGGTACCTGGAACCTATGCAAAGGTAGAAAGAGATAACTGACTCCACCGGATAGCTTCGGACCTCCATATATGTACGATGGCATATGACCTCTTATACAACACACACACACACACACACACACCACACATAACACACACACAATGTTAATATAGCAGCAGCTTAAGAGATGGCTCAAGTTGCAGTTTTGACAAGAATACAAGTATAATCGGAGAGAACTGACCCCATAGAAATGCCTTCTGACCTCCATAGGTAAATAATGACATATACATGCCAGTGCATATATTAATCACAAACATTCACACACATACACACACCTGCACGGCTTGCACACACATTCACACATAATACCCACACAATAATAATGAGAAATGTTTTTTTTTCATTTTTCTGTCTCACACTTTCCTATCTCTTTCTTTCACTGTCATTCAGTAGTCAATGGCACTTCTACTCTTTCGGTTCTAGTCATCTATCCATGACAAGCAGATTAAGACTGTGCACCAAATTGAATCTGTAATTCTAAATCACATGCTACAAGAAAAAGACCATACCCAATTAAATCACTGGAAGGGCTTATCCTTCAATGTCTATTTCTATGAGAATTTAATTTAAAAATCTGCCTTTACTGTTCAGAGTACAGTTTGTCTGGATATTCTTTCTAGAGCACTCATGTTGGTTTTTTGCTTGTTTGTTTGTTTTGTTTTGATATTTTATTTATTTACACTGCAGATGTCATCCTTTTTCCCCATTTCCCCTCCCTAGATATCCCCTCTCCCATCCTCCCCTCCTCCTTTTTGCTTTTACACCATTTTAATTACATGCAAGTATTAAGATCAGTTCTAGTTTGAGGAACTAGCAATACAGTAGATGCCAATAGTCAAGCACTCATGTTTAAGGTACAGCTTTCTTTTCTGGTGTGTCCCAAAGCTCATCCTCAGGCCTGCTGCTAGCATCCGGAATCCCTGTCTCTCTTAGAACTTTTCATATTTGTGCTGTGAAATCTATGACTGTGTGGAGTTTGAATTAGAATAAGAACTTGGTACTGGTATTCATTGGGTCTTTATTTGTTTTTCTGTCCCCCCCCAAATTGTGTTATTTTGACATTCTGTCTTGGCTATTGCTGAGAGTACAGTATTATAGAGCACCCTTGCTGCTATTAGAGATTTAGGAAAGTGCTGAATGACATTCTTTCCACCACCAGTAGTTCAAGAGTCTTTTGATTTTCAAAAATGTAAAAATGATATGTGCTGTGAATGAGTGTACAGATGAATGCTATATATACTTATGTGTGCGTGTGCATGCCTGTGTGTGTGTGTATGTGCGTGTGTGTGTGTGTGTGTGTATAGATGTTCCTGTGAAGATTAGCGGAGGATTTGAGGTGTCCTGCTCTTTCTCTCCCTATCTTATTTGTATGAGATAGGGTCTCTCACTGAACACCCCAGCTAGACTGAAAGGTGGTCAATAAGCCCCAGTAATTCTTCCTCACCTCCCCACAACTATCATAGTGCTGGTGATAGACACACAGGTACAATACGGAATCTGCCCTCAGGTCCTCTTGCTTGTGCTGCAAGCATCCTCATGCATTTAGCCGTCCCCCACAGCCTGCAAAAGTCAGCGTCTTAATGTGTTCACTAAGTTTTTATCAAACTTAAGAATTGTCTTTTATTGGTTTCTATGCTCCAGCAATTTAAGGCTTAATTATCTTTTGGTCCATGTCTTTTTCTAAAAGATCAGAGTTGAAGTAATAATTGGGTATTAAAATTTTTGCTGGAATTTTAGCACCGAACAGTACAAGGCTATCTGTCTTTTATTACACATTAAAAAGCAAATCTTTTCAAAACATTGTTTACTTATCATCTCAAGGCAAATTATAATGGAATTCTTTAGAAAAATCCTCATTCACAAACTGACGGTGCTTTCCTCACCCATCTCCCTCTGAGTTGATATAAACAGACGTGTCAGAATCACTGAGCAAATTCTAATTTGGGAGTCTAAAATAATAAAGCACTTCATAGAAACTTTTGAACTTTACTCATTAAGGTATTCCAGAGAGGAAAATAGTTTGTATGATTTGCTTTTAAGAGTCTGGCAGAAAACAAATCTTAAAGCCAATTTGCAAACTAGCACTTCCTTAACAGCTATCACACTCCAACAAGGAGATGTGGAAGGAAAAAAGAAAATGTAGAAGGTTGTGGGGAGTGGAGAAAATTCGCTACAAGGAAGCAATGATTGGGGTATAGTCACTTTGGAAAGCAAACAGTTGAGGCTTGTATCAAATAGTCCCACGAAAGTTCCACTTTTCTATAAAAGACAAGATGGGGGGCTAGCTTGTATCTGCTCTGTGTTCTTTAGTCAGATTTGAGTCACTTCTTCTTATGTTCTCTGGAGCCTTCAGCAGTCATGTAAGAAGCCTGCAACTGCGTGTGGACCTGAGATGAAGAACTTTTGCATCTTTCTGCCCTCGTCTGCTTTCTTTCCAAAGAACGAATTCCTGCCCTTTAAAATCTTTTCACTTCCACATACAAGACTTCATCTCATGAGTATAACCTAACCCACTGCTGTGTACCTCTTTTCACAAATCAGAATAAAGGATAAACCTAGAAGTCGGGTAGGGGTGAAGCCATCTATGACACCATCTACAATGTCAACCAGAAGACCCTCATGTGACCAAGTTACGTTAATCAAGGGTAAAAATAGCTGTTTACCACTCTTCCTCCTTTTTATGTAAAGTGTGATGTTTCTGCGATATGGAAAATTTTAAATAACATAAGAATTGCATTTTCTTTCCCAATCCAATTCTAGAAAAGAAAAACAGTAAAAAAAAAAAAAGTTTTTCTAAGCTTCCATTGTAATTTAAATTATACAAATAATTAAATAATCTATCAGTTATGTTCTTTCAACATGTCAGGAGAAAGGTTACCTTAATGATGATTTTCTCTGGAAAACAGAACAAGGTGTTCAGTAGATGGATGTTTCTCTTTTTAGAGCCCTTTAATAGTTTTTACTGTGTATCTTCCAAGAGAAGATGCATTTATACATATAGTTATCCAGGTTTCTCTGTAATTTTCATATTCATTTTGAGACTTTGAACAACTTGACCTTTTCCCATGTGTAATACAGCATTACATCAAGCTAAAATTGAGTTCTAGTACAAGGAAACTAATACTGCCACCATATTCTTTTGATTCAGAGTAATTCCACTCACATAGAAATCCATATAGCATAGAAATTCAATACATCCTGTTACAGAAGCCATCAACATTGTGACTCATGCTCTAGGTTTAAGTGGTATTGGATGGCATGTGAGGAGTTTATAGTGAAATCTATTTTTGCAGGAGGTAAACGAGGAGGGCCACATTCCTTGTGGATAGGGTTTCACAATACAAATTAAATTCAAGCATTTAAACTGAGTACTTGAAAGGAGATAATCACAGAGCTTAATTTTCACAACAATGGGGACCTATAAGCTTAGAAGAAATAACATTCAGAACACCTGTACAGAGTAGAAATGTGAGACACATTATTAGAGTAAATGGCCCACAATATCTATATGAGTATACAGAAATAGTAGTCATAAATATAGTTATTAAAAATATCTTCAAGTTTTTTTTCCTACAGGAATATACATATAGGGGGAAGATGGGAATGAGGAACACAGTAATTTCTAACTAATCATGTCTTCTGAATATTCATGAATGAATGAGTGCAATTATTTTTTCCATGTTCCTTTAGTTCTCTTCTCTCTTTATGAGATGGCATGGAGAAATGGAAAATGAATTGAATCTGGTTTCCACTTTTAAAATTATGTCTCTTTTCCACTCCATGTGCCAAAGTTCCTCTTGTCTCCATCCCCCAATGCTCAGAGATATGCCTGACTTTTATACTTTGTTCTGGTTCTGAGATACAAATTCAGGTCTTCATGCTTAAAGAGCAAACACTCTTACCCACAGAACCATTTTCCTGGCCACTTGTACTTAAAATTTAATTAATTGTATGTATGAATACATTCATGACCACATGCACATGTGTTTGAGATGAGAGAACTTTTAAGACCCAGTAGTTTACCTTACACTCCAAATACCTGGGATAAAACTCAGATCATCTGGGTTAAATGGCCTATTTCTTTTCCCACTGAACCTCACCGACCCTTCTATCTATCTTACTTTTGAACTTCTAATTTAACAAGAATCAAATGTTCGCCATGATAGCTCTTGGAAGTGGGAGGGAAGTACTTAGCTATAGTGCTTTGCCTGCTTTTGCTGTCAAGAGGAACGTTTCTCAATACAATGCTTACCTTTTCAGAGTTATAGATGCTTCACCCCTAAATCATTAGATGAATCGGAAGAAATCACTCCTCAACCCTTAAAGTCTCTCTCCTCCTGAGCTTTTACTCATGCCTGCCTCTAGTTCTTGAACCCAGTTTTGAAAGTACTGTTTGATGTGTTTATACAAAGATAAAGAGAGAGGGGGGATGTGTTCTATGGAGGGATGGTGAGGTGTGAGGGAAGGGGGTATCTCAGCGGGCCCATGCCAAGGGATCCCTTCCCCCTGAGGGACCAGCCATAGGGTGGATGGTGGATGGTATAGTATAAAATAGAGTTTATTCAGGGCATGGAGAGAGGAGTCAAAAGAGTATTAGAGGCAGAGAAAGAGAAAGCAGAGGAGTAGAGGCCGGCCATGAGGACTTGGAGAGAGGGGGTGGAGGGAGTGGGGAAGGGGTGAGGGAACAGGGATCAAGAAGGAAAGAACAAGAGTAAGAGAACAAGAGAGGAAGGAAGGGGGCAGCAGCCCCTTTTATAGTGGGTCAGGTCTATCTGGCTGTTGCCAGGTAACTGTGGGGAGGAGCTTTCCTGGCTGCTGCCAGGTAACTGTGGAGTGGAGCTTAGACAGAATGCTAACACTATTATCCTTCAGTAAAATGAAAAGCAATGATCTAGTGAATGAACTTCTGAGTTAGCATCACCACTGACCTGAGAAACTAGAGTCTGATGAATATCAACCGAAAAACACTTCAATACTAACAGAATCCCAAATGCTTTATAGCCCTCCTCTCTTCCATTCCCTCTCCCCATAGTCAGGCCTCAGGAAAACAAGAAGAGATTGTACAAATGAGGGAACAACTCAAGCAGTCAAACAATGAATCAGAAAGAGAAGCAGCCCCTCCCTGCAGCAGACATTGATCAAGAGACTTTCATCAACTGAAGTAATATCTTTACAGGAAAATACATGGAAAAAGACTTTGCTAAATGTTATATCTGCCTTTCCTACATCTTGGGAGGTGGTGAGACAGGATGCTGGGAGACAGAGGTGGAGAAATATCTTGGGGCCTCTATGTATGGATGTGTGTCTCAGTACTCAAATGTACATATGAATACAATCTCCATAGAGATCAGAAGATGGTATGATATCCCCTGGATCTGAAGGATTCTGTAGGTGGCAGGAACTGAACTTATGTTCTGAAAGAGCAGGATTGCTTTGTATAGCTAAGGTATTTCTTCAGCCTAGAAAGTGTGATGCCCTTCCTGCTCTAGAAACAACCATATGGACATTGGTTTCTAACTGTCTCCAAATGCCAACATGACTTTCCCTCTGAAGCCTTTGCTCGTCAATTGCAACTGTCGATAAAGTTACATTTTCGCCATTGATAGTTTAATGTGCTTCACAGAGAAGCATATTATGTCATTTCATGGACATTAGTCATTTGGTTGAAGCACCGGCATTTTCTTAGATATATGGATGAGGAAATAGAACAACAGTGCTGAATCTAATAAAGGTAAAAATAAAGAGAAGGGAAGAAAGAGAGGGTCTTATGAGATCCATTGTTGAGCTGATCTAAATATCTGATCTCAAGGGATTGATGGTGGAAAAATTTGTCAGAAAACCTGTCACACAGCAGAAAATGACTGAGAAGAATTCTACAGTCAATTAAAGGCCAACAAAGGATTGCACACCATGCTACAATATTTGAGCATTTACTTATTGACTCATAAAAGCATTGTTTTAGCCTTGACATAATCTTGATAATGCAGGAGTCTAATAGAATTTACTTTCTCTTTTCATATTCCAGAATATTCAATTATTAAATACTAAATTGTTATTATTAGTACTTCTTGTTTCCTCAGAGAAAAAGACTCTTTGTAAATCTTCTTACTATAGTGTAAAGGGATACAGGCAATTCTGTTGAGTTTAAAATTTTAACAATTTCTCCCTTATTTGTTTGCGTGTACACACATCTGAGTGTGTGTGTGCGAGTGTGTGTACCACCAAAAATGAATTACTAAATTTTTCAAGTATTACAGCTCTTATAAACCTTGCCTTGATAAACAAGTAACATTTTTTGTTACCTAACCCTCTTAGAGTTTAGGGGCCTCTGTTTTTTATAGAAACCAACTTCTTCTCCCTAATCATTATGTTACATTTCTTTACAATTTTGATTCTAATTTCCAAGATAAGAAGTCTAGTAAGAGACTAAAATGATGAAAGTAGAACCAAGTGTGGTCCCTAACACCATGTAGAAAGCTAAGTGTGGGATACACTTCTGTAACCTCAGCACTGGGGAAACAATGATGGGTGGATACTAGAGGCTTGCTGGCCAACCAGATACCTGAGATGACAAGGTCTGTGAAAAACCTTTTTAAAAAAATATGACATGGAAAATCTATGGAGAGAAATGTGTAGATGTCAATCCCTGGCTGGCACATTCTCTCATTTGGGTAAGACTACAGCCTTCACATACATATGAGTATATATTCTTACAAAACACACACACATGCACACATACAGATGTATAGACACAAAAACACATAAAAAGAGAGATTGTTTAAATTTTAAGCTCAACAAAATTGTTTGTATCCTTTTACATTATTTCAGTTTTTCTCTGAGGAACGTGGAATCACTGATTGAAACAATTATCTTCAGTTCATAACAGGAATTCTAGAGGCTCTGGGGTGATAAAAGTGAAACAATTTATTTTATCATAATTTTTGAAAAGTCTGAGGTCAGAATGCTAGTTATACAGACTGAGTACTGGAAACTCTTTATAAACCCTAAGTCATGACCATTCCTCCTAAGGAATTAGACGGGACGATCTTTTAAGTCATCTGAATTTTGCTTTTCCTTGTCATTTATATTACTCTTTTTTCCCAACAAAAACACATATCGGTTAATCTTTTTCCTACACCCTACTTATAATAAACCTGATCAGATGCACTACTTTGTAGGCAACTTTGACTGCTAGTAACTTTCTACTCAACTTCTAGACTTGAGGGGGAAGTAACTTCACAGAGTTTGTGTGTTAGAAACAATTAAACTAACAGGACCTAGCAGGAATCTAGTGTTTTCTGTTCATTTGTAGATGGACCTAAGCTGCTAAATTGGAGGTCTCCATCTGGAAGCCCACAACAGAGAAGTAGAAAAGATTGTAGGGGGAAGAGGGGATGGCGGACACCAGAAGAACATGGTCCACTGAATCAACTAAGCAGGGCTCATATGGGCTCATAAAGCCTGAAGCAGCAAGCAGAAAGCCAGCAATGGTCTTTACCCTAGCCTCTCTCTCTATTTTTTGGCTTGGTGCATTTGTTTGTTTGTTTTTTTGTTTATAGGACTTCTAATAGTGGGAGCAGGTATCTGACTCTTGTGTCTTTTCTTGAGACTCCTTGTCTCCTTTGGGTGACCAGGTCCAGTCTAGATATGAAGGGTTTCACCTTCTTTTATTCATTTTTTTGTGTGTGTTGCTTGTTTGTTGTCCTTGAAGGTCTGATACTTTCTGAAGGAAAATGCAGGGAGAATGGATTTGTGGGAGAGAGGTGGGAACTGGGAAGAATGGAGAAAGGGGAACCTGTGGTTGAAGTGTATTTTATTTGAGACGAATCTATTTCCAATAAAAGTTTAAAAGACAAGAAAATGTCTCATTAGATGTTACTTCTTGCAGCCACTAAGACTATTTTACTTTATATTTTGTTGTAAAGTAGAATTAGGTTTCTTAAGAGAGACAATATTTTAAATTCCTCCTTAAAGCTTTCTTATTCTACAGGTAACCCTTCCCAACCAATGGATTTAAATATCATTCATGACTATCTAGCTCCTTTATCCCTTCCTAAAGATAAATCCCCTGTGCTGGGCTATTAATACTAAGCCATGTGGTGAGATAAACAATCCATTAGCATTGAAAACACACACCTCTTTTATTGAAAATTCTTTTTATGACTGAAGGAATCTAAAATTTGCATTTAAATAGAGACCATTCAAATAAGATACTGCACTAGGATTTTTTTTAAATATGTAATTTTATAAGGTTGATAAATACTGCCACTATCATAGTTTGGTTTTGGAAAGAAGTCTAGAAGTGAAAACCTGTCTCACCAGATAGCAAATTTAAACCCGTACTACCTCTTTAAACTGGAATGTCTATCAGGGTTATGCACTCTATCTAGAGCAGAGCCCTTTTTCAATATGTAAAGTATTTAAAAGTATAAAACTAAAGATTAGATGGCATGATTAGATGATTCTTCATGCAAAGATCAGTTAAATTCTAAGTAGGAATAACCTCTTTATTAAGATCATTTATTATCCTGTGGTGCTTCCTAGGGAGTAAAATATGTGAATTTGCCTTTAGTGGGTTCTTTTCCTCTACAATATCGAGGGATGAAGTTTCCGGTCCCAGCCATACACTGAGTGAAATGATGACTGTCTAATTGGTGCTGATAAAAAATGCAACCTATGCTCGAAACTTTAAAACTTTATGAAAGTGAGCTGAGCAAAAGATTCCAAAGAGAAGCAGCTCTCTCTCTCTCTCTCTCTCTCTCTCTCTCTCTCTCTCTCTCTGATAACTGATTTGGAATATAATAACTGTGGAAGGATTAGAAAGGTGCAAGTTCTAAGTCTAACTGTAAACTCCTTTGTCCCCTTCAGTGTCCATTCGACTCCTCTGAGTGTCCTAGCATTGAATCACTATTAAGTAAATTAATTTCTGTGATACATGAACAGACCTATAATTTGCATTAATATAAAGGTTAAGAATATTTTAGATAACATTCCAGATAACAGCTTGTAGTAAAACTTTCTCTATTTTGCTCTAACTTAATTGCTCAATGGTTTTTAAAAGTGTCTTTATTTATGACATTCTTTGTTCTGTTACTATAAAAACATCAAGAGAGGCTTACCATATTGACTGTGGAATTTAAAGTAAACTAAATCTTTTTCTTCAGACCATAGTTATTCACATTTGGCCTCAGAATAAAATTTCTTTTATTTACTTTGAAGTGGGAATTGTTCCCTCTGTGAAAAAAGCTTAACAACTTACCAAGTGAATGAGAATTTGACAAATATTAAAGAAAAAAATATAAGGAAATTAGAAAGAGACAGAGAATATTGAAATGACAGAAACTCTGATCTGATTTCAATGAGTACTGAAAGAGCATATCTATAGTAACTGTACTGAAAGCTACCTACAAAAATAGGGAAGGCAGATGATACAAGATGCTAAAATACCAAAGTTGTTACAATGACAAGCTTGTACAAAACCCCTTTGTATTGACAGAGAAAGTTAAATTGTTAAAATAAATGTATTCTAAAAAGTGTGTGTGTGTGTGTGTGTGTGTGTGTGTGCTGTTTTTACCTGAAACTAAGCTTGATAATTATTGAAGGTTGTGGAACAAGTATCAGACACAGAACTTCAACTTATGATCTCTGAGAAGGCAATTAAGGATTGCAATTCAAAGGGTGTTCCTCTGCTTTGAGCATCCTGCTAGGTAGATGCTAGAGAATCAGCCTATACATTACAATGACCTTTACAGACAGTGGCTCCCAAAAAAATGCAAAGGACGACTACAGAGTTATCTCTCTTTGCACAGGAAGGAAAGACAGGGTTGATGGTAGATCATAAGATGGTCACATAGAAAATGTCTCAAAAAATAAGTTTTCAAAAATTATTAAATGAGTTGGGAAGGGGAAGAATGAAGGTGTGAACTCGAACTCTCTCTTAATTGGATAAGTCATACAGGAGGATTTTTGAGTTGTGTATCATGGGCAAACAAGTAAAGGAAGTACAGGCTACATACTGGGTTGGCCTCTGATGATCTCAACAATGGCCAGTCTTGAGATTATATATATATATATATATATATATATATATATATATATATATATATATATGGGATAACTGTCTCCTGAGAGGCCTCATCCATTAGTAGATGTAGGCAGATGCAGAGACCTATAACCAAACATCTGATGGAGCCTGGGGAGTCTTGTGGAAGAGTATGGAATAAAAGTGAGAAATTGAGAGATATCAAGGACACCACAAGAAGAACAGTGGAATCAACTAACCTGGGACCGTGAGGGGCTCACAGCGCCTGGGCTAGTAATGAGGGAGCATGAAGGAGCTGGACCTACATCCCCTAAACATTTATAGCAAATGTGGAGCTTGGTCCTCATGTGAGTCCCCTAAGTGGAGCTATGCTGTCTCGGCCTCTGTTTTCTGTCATTGGATCCTCCTACCTGGACTGCATGATTAGATCTTAGTGGTAGAGGATGTACCTATTTGGAACTAGATGCTCTGGGTGGTTTGCTCCTCTTATATGAGGAGAAGGGAAGGGACCAATGGGAGGAGGTATTTGTAAGTGTGGAAATGGAAAGAGGAGAGAAGTAAGCTGTGATTGAGATATAAAGTGAATTAAAAAAATAAAATAAAATATGATAAATAGATACAATAACCTCTGGTTAGGTAGCAGGGCACTACTCCTGTCCAAGACCTCATCTTCCTCACTTCAGAGACCTAGTTAGTCATTTCCCAGTGTTCATGAATAAATCTGCATCCAATCTGTTCACTTCATGGCACATGTCCTTATTCTACTTGGGCATGAGACAATGAATTCAGAAGCCACTGGCTTGAGGTGCAGAGAATGGCTCCTGGCTTTTAAGCACACACAGAAACACTTTTGTGACGTCTTTCATTTTCTAAATACATATAATTACAGTATTGTATCTATGACAATAGCTTCCCAAGTCATTTATTTATTTACTTTTTGTTTGTTTGTTTGTTTAAATTTGTTGAGAAAATGTCCCTTGGATGAAGTGTTCTACAGTGGGGAGGGAGAACTTGTAGAGGCCACCTCCAGTGGAAGGATATAGGATCAAGTAGAGAGATAGGGTTGCCTTTCCACCTGACCCAGAATTGTTCTGAAGGAACTCCAGGGAGAAAAATGGAGAACATGAGAGAAAGGAGGTCTAGTGTCAGGCCCAAATTGGGATCCAGTTCAAGGCAAGGCCCAGGGGCTTGATACTGTTACTGATGTTGTGATGTGCTTGCAGACAGAAGCCTATCATGGGCTGCTCTCTGAGAGGCCCAAAAAAGCAGCTGAAAGAGTCAGATGCAGATACTAGCACCCAACCAATGGACAGAAGCTGGGGACCCCTGGACCCTTGTGGTTGAATTGGGGAAAAACTGGAAGAAGCTGTGGAGGAGGGCTGCTCCATGGGAAGACCAGTCTCAACTGACCTGCACTCCAGAGATCTCTCAGACACTGAGCTACCAACCAGGCATCATATTCCAGCTGATATGAGACCACCAACACTTATACAGCAGAGGATTGCCTGATCTGGACTCAGTGAGAGAAGATGTAGCTAACCCTCAAGAGACTTCAGGCCTCAGGGAGTGGGGAGGTCTGGTGGGGTGGGGGTGGTAGGGTGGGGACATTCTCTTAGAGAGGTGGAGGGAGGTATGGAATGGGAAAGGGTAGGGGGTACAAACTGGGAGTCAGAAGAAGTCTGGGCTGTAAAAAATGGAATTAAAGAATAAAAATAAATAAATTTGAAAAAAGAAAATGTCTCACTATGTAGTCCTGGCTGGCCTAAAACTATCTATGTATACCATGTAAGCCTGGAACTCACAGATACGTGTCTGCATATGTTTATTGAGTGCTGAGATTAACAGTTAGTGTCACCATCCTTGAATACTTGTAAAGTAAAACAAAACATATAAACAAATGAAAAAAATTCTATTATCATTAATGTTCTTACAAAATCTATCTTCCACAGAAACTTGCCATTCCTAAACACGCTTGTTTCCAAAAAGATAGGCCTAGGCATATTGTAAAATTGTTTTCTTCTTACCATTGTCCTTAAACATATCCTCAGGCAAAATATAATTTTAATCAAGACATTGTCTTTATGTTATTTTCTCTTCAGAAACACCCATTGCAAATTAAGCATTGTTTCTTGAAATGAGTTGAGCACATGTCTCCATTACATGTCTGACTTGAAGTTGACATTTCTCTGGAATGTGAATTGGTTTTCAATTACTATGGTCAATATTTCTTCTCTGGGGAGCCCAACTAACCAGGCTCAATAACTGAAATGAAAGAGAAATTTATAATGGAGTAGTAGAAGGAGATTTATTCAGTGTACCAAATTGTTAAGAGGGACAAAGAGTTCCAATGTGCAATGCACCCCATTTTCTTAAAGTCCTTGTTTATAGTCCTGGAAAAAAGTTAAGGTTTAAGTGGGATTATGCATAGCCAAGCAGTGTGTAAAAGACATGATCCTACCCTCCACAAACCCATCACTGCTCCTGTACCAGAGCTCTCTCATACTGCATTTTGTGTATGGTATTCTTCCCAAGCGATACACACTCATCACAATAATCCTATCTTGTGCTATTTACGTCTATGCACGGAATGATGTTCGGTGTAACATATTAGGTGAGATTAAGAGTGAACAATGAGCAGGGAATTCACAGACTTAGTGTCAGTTGTTAGACTAAGTGAAAGACACTGCAATTAAAATGACATTTTCACATTCATTGAAAAGTTTGTCATATTTCTGCATGGTACAGGAACTCATGAACTCACAACAGCTATAAGTGGCTGGGTAAAGTACGCAAGACTGAACCCAAAAAGATTAAGTCATAAATGGTAATGCTCTCAGAGATCTCCCCCCCCCCCCGTTATGGATCTCACGGTAGTGGAAGGTTACTGCAGGAGATTGTCTTTAGTGATGTAACCTTTGGTGAGTTACTCATTCTACGGTGAATAACATCATACTCTTTCCCATGACCATGACCCTGGTTAAAGCCCTTGTCAAAGACAGAAACAAGTACACAAAGAGAAACAAAGAGACATGAATTTGCCATGAGCAAGTAGAGGGAAGACTGGTCGGAGCAGGATATTGGAAGACAGTAAGGGATACTGGTTGGATGAATGTGGCTATAAGTAAAATATTCAAGGAATATGATAAATAAAAACAGTTGTTCACATTTCTGTAAATATATACCCTCACAGCAAGGCTATAATGTGGTAAAAGTTTCTGAGAAGAAATGGGAAGCCGAATTATCTCCTTGGTTTGCCTAAGCTTACATAGTCAAAATGGCATGCAGGATTGATTTAAGTTCCTTTATTTCTTAAAATAAAAATCTCTTTTGATAACAATAGTTTTGCAATGAATGACCTGTAGGACAGAATTAGGGGAAATGGATCAGGACCTTGTAACAAATTAAGGCTGCCACATGATACAAAAACAAAGACCCTAAACTCTTCTATATACAAGATACTTTATGATTTGAAATTGCCTATCATAGAAGTTTAATTTACAATGGAGTAAATACAGTGTAATAAATGCCAGTCTTTTTAAATTGTGAGTTTATTTTATGACAGATTAAACTAATACTGCATAGAATTGCTTCTCTGATTCTACAGTCTTGATGGTAGATTTAGCCAGGCAAGAAATGGCATTACAAATTTGAATAGCAATGCTGAATAACATTCACACTTCTATCTGGCATAATCATCTTGGATCATGAATGTATAGAGATGGAAGGTTTTAATTAACATTAGCTTGGCTGAAAATGAAGATCAATAGTTTATAACTGTCTCTGCTCCTTTGGTACTTAAAATTAAAAGATGCATGTATGGATTTGTAAATATGAATGGAAATCCCTACAGAGGCTAGAGGCATTGGATGCTCTAGAGTAGTTATAGGCTGTGTATACTATCTATTGACTGTCACTAACTCAGGTCTTCTGGCTTTAGTCCTTAAGAAGAGCACCAAGAACTCAAGTATCAAACCTTCCCTTGAGACCCTTTTTTACTTTGTTATAGATTCAAATGGAATACACAAGATGTTTTGTAAGATAGGCTATGGTGCTACAGCAAGATTATTTTAGATACAATTCTGACAGTCCCAAATGCTAAGGTAGCAGAGAGCAAAGTTGGATGGACTTCTAAAACTGAATACTAAGAACATTTCCTTCTCCAAGTTACTTATTCAGTACCTAATATAAGTTTTTTTTTAAATGGATGTGTTCTTTTATGTGAGACTGTGCTCATTTTCTCCTGCTTCCAAAAAGCCTCTTTTTTATTTAAAAAGAAAACAGTTCCTGAACTGTATTGTGCAGAATTACATCTATGAATACAAACCATCACTGTTGCAAATTTTATTTAACTGTCCTAATATCCCATTTTAATAAGGGTTGCACTAGAGAGATAAAAATTAAATGTTTGCCAGAGTGATGCGTTAATAACTCAAAACCTTTAATTATAGTGGTGCCCAATTTAATTAAACCCTACATTACAAACTGTCAGCCTTCATAGCACAGACCCCGATGTTCAGTGGTTTATAGCTGTAGTATTAGAAAGTTATTCAATGTTTTGGAACATGATACAAGCTCCCCACTAATAAATGAATGGCCTTTGTTTCCCATTAAGTGTCAAAAAATCTATTCAAATGGCCTGAATTGACAGAGAGGACCAAAATCTTGATTTTAAAAAAAGTTTCTTTGTACAATGGTCACTTAACTAATGATCATTGTTCAAGTTATTCTCTGTTGCCATAATGACAGTAAATAAACAAAACACTGAGCAAAAGCAGCTTGAGTAAAAAGGGACTTATTTGGTTACACTTTCAAGTTAAAAATCTACCATTAAGGAAAAATGAGGAAGGAACTCACAGTAGGGCTTTGAGGCACAGCCATAGAGGAATGTTGCTGACAATCTTACTCTCTAACTTGTTCACACGCTTTTGCTTAGCTAGCTCTCTTATATAACTTCAGACCACCTTCCTTGGAAATGTACTGGACAGAGTGGACTCAGAACCCCATCACTCATTAAGACAAATGAGACAATCCTCCACAAACATATGCACAAACTAACCAGAAAAAGACAATTACTTAACAAAAACATTTTTGTCAGATGACTTTCTCCATTTAATTGAAAAAAGAAGTTTTTATATAATATATTCTGACTATGGTTTTTCTTTCCAAACTCCTCCCTGATAATCCACACTTCCACACACACCCAAATTCATGCCATCTCATTAGAAAACAAATAAATAAATAAAATTAGAATAATTAAGATAAAATCAAGCAAGCAAACCATCAAACAAATAAAAAAGACAAAATAGAACAAAACAAAAGAAAAAATAGTAAAGGAAAAAAATCATAAGAAACACATAGACACAGCAATACATGCAGAAATCCCATAAACAAACAAACAAAAACCAAAAACCCAGAAGACATAATAAATATGCTAAAGACCGATAAAATTAAAAAAAAAAACCGTTCAGATGTAGCATTATTAGACAGATACCCCTAAAAATATCACTGAGTTTACATCTGTTTCTGGCAAGTAGTTTTTATACTCAGTATCACTTGGTTGGAGTAACACTCTGTTGAGAGAGGTTATAAACTGGTGAGCCCTTCTGGCTTCAGGATGGGTGCTCGTGTACACTTCCTTTCTCTACTCTAGGACCCTATGAAACATTAACCTGTGCGTGCTTGCAGAGTCTCTATGAGTTTGTTTTATGTCAGTTTTATTGTATCTAGCTAGAAGGCCTTGTTTTCTGGTGTCATCCATCCCCATTGGCTCTTAAAATAGTTCTACTTCTTTTCCAAAATTACTCTGAGCCATTTGGGGAAAGATTTGATGACAACATACTATTTAGGACTGAGTTGTCCCAAGATCTCTCATTCTCTGCATTTTGCTCCATTGTGAGTCTCGGTATTTTGTTCTGATGTGCTTCAGTAGAAAGGTTCTTTGATAACTGAGCAAGACATTGAACTATTGACTACAGGAAATGTCAGGAGTCATTTTATTGCTATATTCCTTGAGCAGGATAGTAGTATTTTGTTTTTTCAGAGGTCCATGTCCTAACTAGTTTCATGTTCTTGACCACCCAAGCAGTTTTGGGGATGGGTTCTATCTCATGGAGTGGGCCTTACATCCAATCAAATGGTACTTGGTTACTTTCACACAATTTGGGCCACTATTATATCAGAGTATCTTCCAGGCAGGTCCCGAGAGATTGAGGGGTTTGTAACTGCGTCAGGGTTTATCTTTTTCCTCTGGTAGCATTCAGAGTATTTTCAAGTACCATTCACACTAGTTGAGGTGAGGACTCTAGATAGGCACCAGTTCAACCTCTCTAGCGGTGTCAAGTTGATAATTAATGATAGCAAGGATAATTTTAAGCTTAAGTTAGTAATGGCCTTGAAAATAAACAAATTGAGAGCAAAAAATGTAAGATGAGTAAGTTGGTTGACATGAGTTCCCTTGGACACAAGTGGAAGCCTTGATTGAAGCTTTAAGATGCAAATGAACAGCTGTTTCCTTGACTGTCTAGGGAGTGCCCTCCTCTTCAAAGGTTCCTAAATTTCCATTTCTCTGAACTTCATGATTTAGTGTGCTGATATTAAGATGGAGGATTAAAACACTAGGCTGGATAAATGTAGTCTGGAAGATTTAGAAAAAGAGACATCGAGGCCCCTCACTGACTCGTTTAGCAGGTGTGAGTAGGCCTATAGAGATCTCACTTTAAAGGCTTTTCCAGCTGCTACTTGTGGTTCAGGGAGTATAACTAGAGTATATTAGAGATATTTTACAAAACAAGAATACTGGAGTGAGAGTAAGAAATTTGAAAGACTGGAGAGAGAGAAACACACACATACACACTTGTGTTTTCTTTTATGGCTTTTAAACCCTTGACTTTTCTGAGTGATAGAGCTCCTTCATTGACTGTTCATCTGACTACCCTTGATAGATTGTGCTGGTGGGAAGACTCAGAACTTCAACAGCCATAAAGCATGGCCTTGGGGCATCAGTTAATAAAGCCAGACACACAGTTATGTGACTGATTGACTGATAATGGAGTTTTGCATCATGAGATTTTAGACAATGGAGATAATGTAGAAAAGAAAGCAACCATGTGTGTACGATTACATTTTTATAGTCTAGAGCCTGATATTAAGGAGAACGTTCCAGATGACTACCCATGCTCACTGTGAGCAATCTAGCTAGGACCTGTCTCTCTCCTCTACTGCTTGGATATGGTTTTGGTTTGGGAGATTTTGTTTTGTTTTTTGTGTTTGTTTGTTTACTTTTGTTTGATTGTTTTCATACTCTAACTTGTTCCTTATTGTGGTATAATTATTATCTGTGAATACAGAAACACAATCCCTTCTCTGAGAAACTTTTAATGAGTTTATGAAGGTACAGGCTGCTTGCAGAGGCTCAAACTTACAACTAGAATATTGTATGAGAGCCGAGCAGTGGTGACGCATGCCATTAATCCCAGCACTTGGAAGGCAGAGGCAGGCAGATTTCTGAGTTTGAGGCTAGCCTGGTCTACAGAGTGAGTTTCAGGACATCCAGGGCTATACAGAGAAAAGTTGTCTCAAAAAGAAAAAAAAAAGAATATTATATGTGGATAGTCCTATGGTGACACCTCTTGAAGTTTATACCTAATGAGTATTTCCTGACATTTAGAAAGACTTTGTATGCAAACAAGAAGACCTGTGTTCAGATTACTGGAACTCATGTAAAAATCAAATGTGGTGGAATTCATCTGTCATCTCAGCACTGAGCATGGGGAGGTAAAGAGAGGCTTCAGAGAGATTACTATTAGCTGGTCTAGCCAAAACTGGAAGATCTAGATTTCATGTGTGATACTCCCTGTCTCAAAAAATACTGTGAATAGCAGGAGGGGAAACCTTCAGTATGATCTTCTGGCCTCTACATGTGTAAACACAGGCATACACACAAGCATATATCACACACAGAAAATAAGTAAATGTGAATATTAAAATATTAATAGAGAGGAAGTCTTGAGCTAACTTAAAATTATGGAAAATTTTATTCTTATATTCAAAGTCTACCTATCCTTAAGGACAGGCATGTGTAATGGAATGAGAAACGAAAAGTAGAGAGTTGGTGCAGAGCTAAGCTGAAGAGGAAGGCTGCCTACAGGATATGGGTAAGATGTGGAGAGAGTAAAATTAAAACCCATATGTTCTTCTAAGTTTACTTTCATTAACAGTACTAGAATTCCCTAAAATAATGTTTATCTTCCTGCCAGAGAATTACAGGGATATAAGTGGACAGGGAATCCAAAAGTAAGTTTCCCAAAATGTGACCTTTTTGCTCCCAGAAGATATTGAGAAGAAAACCATAGGTAAGCAGTGGAGGCAGGCACAGAAGTAATACCAATAAGAGAAAGAGAAAGACACCAGATGTCCTATAAAACACCCAATCCAGTTGACATTTAGTGGACTCCCAGCTCTGAAGCCCCTCCCTCCAGAAAGAGAACAATTTTCTGGCTTTTGCTTTCTTCATTTGTTTTTTTCTTCATGGTCCTTCAATTCTTTTTCTGTCCCTCAGAACAAACCTGACATTACCATATATAATTGTATATATAACTATATAACTATATAACTATATAACTATATATATATATAATATAACTATATATATTTTTATCATATTTATACTCACAGAGAAAAAATAATGAAGTGTTAAATGCTTTTATATTTTATTATTATTTTCCGGGTTATAATTCTATTACATTTTTTCCCTCCTCGAATTTCTCCCTAAAAACCATCCCTTATACCCTTTTCTATTATCTTTCAAATTCCTGGCTTCCTCTTTCATCATTTGTTGTTATGTGCATATAGGTATACATTTAAGTTCCTGTCTTGGCTTTTCACAGTGCACTATGATTCAGAATATGTAAGCCAAACAAAGCCTTTCTTTCCCTGGACATAGTGTTTCTTCACAGCAGTAATAACCCTAACCACAACAACCTTTATACTGGTACTTGTATGTATGTTTTCAGTGGATTCCATTAGGTTCTAGATAAGCAATGGCGTGCTCTTCCCTAGGGAAATCTATTTTTTCAACTCTTAGCATTCCTTAGCTCCCTGTAATTCTTTGTGGAAGGTTAAGGTCTTGTGTCTTTCCCCATACATTTTGGCATGTCCATTGTAATCCTTGTCCAGGTCAGGATTAGTTATCTAGGTAGAGTTTCTTAGTATAGCTTCTAAGATTACTAGGTGACACAATCCTATACCATGTTTCCTTATCCTCTGGCTCTTACATGTTTCTGTCTCCTCTTTCAGAGTGTTCTCTGAACCATACAAGCAAGAGTGTTTTGTAGATGTGTCCAGTGTGCCTGGACTCCACTGTGCTGCACTTTGATTGAAGTTCCTTACACCTTCAGGAGCTATTTCTCACTTTCCATAATAAATCTGTCTTTGCTCTGCTCACTTCTGGTCTCAGGATCCTTAATTCTCTTGGGCATCAGACAACACGCTTGAAACTACTGGCTTGGGGTAGCTTTGATGACCACTGATCATCGAAAATCCTAGCTGAACAGAAAAGGAGATAGGCCATTGTTCTGAAAGAAGCCAAATAAATCAATTGCTCTTCTAAGTTTCTCCTGTGTTACTTGATTATTTGTATTAAATCATAAGGTAATTCATGATCATTCAATAGCAGCCTTTTTGTAGGGGTAGGAACTTCTTAGGTGAGTTCAGCAAAGAAGTTAATACTTCATAAGTACAGGGCTGTGCCAGGCTTTAGGGACAAAGAAATGAAGGGGAGCGACAAGAAGCTTGTGCCCTGAAGTCACAGAGAACACTCAGCTGTGAATGTATTGGTTTCTGCTAAGCATGGTAATGAAATGCTTTGCAGTTCATTTAAATTTTAAAATTTCCTCCCCAATCCTGCATCCTTCACCTTCTTTACATAGACTTGGCACTCAAAAGTATTGATTAACTGCTTGAACTTTTCAGTTTTAAAGTTTGCAGAAATGAATATATGTATAAGCACCCCACTCAGGAATACTATATTTCTAAAGGAAACACTAAAAAAGAAACTCATATGTTTCAAAATAAGTCAAGAAAATTTCTTTTGCCATTTTCAAGTCTACAAAAGTAAAAATATGAGGATTAAATATCATTTAGAGGAAAAACTGCAATCAATAGAGAACTCTTACCTAAAAACAAATGTATTTCCATGTTTTCTAAAATGACATTAGAAGCAGTTTGACTCTCTCTTCCAAAATTCATTTGTTTTTGCATTTTCTGTATAATTATGAATCTAAATTACATTGGAGAAATTCAGTGGTGGTTTTAATTTAAATATGCCTTTCTATGTAGATCTTTAAAAAACTTTCATTTGTCCTAACACACAAAATAGAAGAAAGAATACATTTTAAGATTTCCCAAGTTTTCTTCTTTTAAATGTTAGATTATTTTATTTTAGCAATTTTATTTTTTATAACTTCATATACATATACTGTGTTTACAACACTCTATTCTATTATTCTCTATACACCATCAATTTGTGTGTTTGTGTGTATGTGTACCTGTATATGTGTTTTGCATATGTGTATATGCATGGGTGTGCAAATGAGTGCAGTCTCCTTGAAGAAATGAAGAGAATAATAGGGTTCCTGTAGCTAGAATTACAGGAAGATGTGAGCTCCCAGGTGTGCCTGTCTGCAAACTCTGATCCTCTGCAAAAACAATATATGCTCAGAATTGGTATCTCTCCAGCCAAAGCATCTCCCACACTTTTAATGATTAGTTTTATACCAATGAACTTATTGTTGTCAGTTGGATGTTTGTTTCTTTGACATCTGTATCTTAGCGTCTTGTTTCACAGAGTAGCACTGTTGAAAGTGGTCGAAACCTGTAGGAAGTTGCTCTCACATACCAAGTCACTGGTGATTGGCCTCTAAAAGGACTTTATCAGTCTTTTTGGTCCACTGTATAATTTTCTTTCATAAATGCTCCTGCCACAATATGTGAATTTCTCCAGATGCTAAAGTCTCTGGTGTCTGTAACCTCCAGAACAATGAGGTGGTATATACCTCTCTTGATTCATTAATTATCATATACTTTTTCTTTGAATGTGAAATAATGATTGATATACATATTTATAAAACACAAAGTTCTGTAGTCACAAATTAAGGTCATACACACACACACACTCAGAGAGATGGTCTATTTTTGAAAAATTAGAAAAACACAATGAAAATGTTAAATAACTATGTACATGCGAAAAGATTTCATGTCCCTTGTTGAAAGACACTACCATCTCAATATGCCTGCTTTTTCCAATTTATTCTATATTTGCAAGGCAATACTATTCAAAATTTTAGCAAGTGGTGTGTGTGTGTGTGTGTGTGTGTGTGTGTGTAACAGCTTTTCTCCATGGTTTCTGCTTCCAGGTTTCTTCCTTAAGCTCTTGCCCTGACTATCTCTCATTAATGTTTGTTAACTAGTATTTGAAAGATGAAACACACCTCTTTCTCTCTCAAATTACTTTTTGTAAGTGTACTTTAGCGCAACAAGAGGAATTAAATGAGGGCAATTTGTAAATATACATGTGTTTAAGGCTCGTATCAAAGTACTCAATGTACTTAAAAAATCTCAACAATATGAAAATTAACAACCAAAAAAAGATAAAATACCTTAATGTATATCTCACCAAAGAAGATCCAAGATACACATTAAGTATGTAAAAGTTTTGTATTGTCAGGGACATATTTTTTTTTTAAGAAAAGATAAAGAAAGACAGACAGAAAAGAGAAGAGGAGAAAAGAAAAAAGAAATGCCATCATTTGATCTGTTGTAAGGGACAACACACAGAATACTGACAACCAATGTTGGTGACTATGTAGAGGAGCAGGATCTGCCCTTCATTATTAGTAGAATGTAATATAGTGCAGCGAATGTGGGAGACTCTATGCATCTTTCTTATAATACAAACCTATTTTGATGGTTAAGTATATTATTGGATTGGCTGGATTTATGGTCATCTCTATATCTATATATGTCTCTGAAGGCAATTACACCAAGACTGAGGAAGCAACAACCCTTTCTCTGCTTTATTGGTCAGTGTAATGGACCAAGATTACCTGATCTTCCCCATGAGGATAGACTGTGTTCTTCTAAAATGGTAACCAAAACAAGTCCTTCCTCACTTAAGTTGCTTTCTATTTTGTAAGAACAATAAACAAAGAGAAACAGCTACTCTTAAAAATTCGCAAAATTCTATTTCTTGGTATTTATCTGAATGGGTTGAAAGGAACATCCACACAAAACCTATGGTTATGGAAACTTTAATTTAAACAAAAAGGCTTGTCTCATAAATAAAAAATAAAATAGATAAATAGTGACAATACTAGGAATCCTTGCTAGGACTACTGTCATAGGATCCTGGGGGATAAAATAAAGTAAACTTAGGAACCACAAATGAGAGGGGTGAATAAGAAAATAACAAGGCTAGACAACAGTGTGGTATTCAGTCATTTTTTTTTAAATGTAGTATCTACTCATGAAAAACTTGGGAGAGAGCCACACTTGCACACACATAACAACACAAGCAGCTCAGGAAAGGCTACATATTGTTCTATGCTCTGCATAGTATTCTAAGAGAGACACAAGTACGATTCCAGAAAAATATCAGTGAGTGATAGCATTTGGAAGAAGTGAGTTCTGCAGAGAGGCATGAGTATGCGGGGCTGGGGAGCCATAGGATCAGGGAGAGTTGGCCCTAAGCAAGAGCGGGGCCCAGGCATGTGTGTCAAAACCCCGGAAATCTCATCATGAGATTGGTAGGAGTAACAATACTCTTCACCTGCCAGGAGCCTGTATGTTCCAGTGCATATATACCCCAACCCCACCCCCTTGATAATGTGGCCTAGTAGCCAGTTTGAACTTCCTCTCTTCTTATAAGGTCATGTCTGGCAGCACTTGGAATTCCTCCTTATACAAACGAAGCATCCCCAGTGTCCTGACGCTGGCCATGATGTACACTCACCCCCAACCCTCCAAACGCTGACCAACCGCCAAAAGTTTAAGTAGCCTTTGCTCCTGCCATTAACTGAGTGTCTCAATGACGCTGTCTTCCGACAGCCTGTTCTCACCATGCTCACACCTGCCTGAGGTCTGTACAGTTCCCAGCCAAATCTGTTGGCTTCCCCTCTCAGTTGATTCAGCTGTGCCAGGCAGGCGAGGAACCAGATCCAGAATATCACCAGTGGAAGCACCGAGAATGGCAGGAATGATGGATAGAAGTTATTGTTTTTAATCAAACGCATGTGATTTAGACATCAAATAGTTAAATTGAATATAACTTCTGGTCATTGACTGGTAATGACAAATCACCTCAACTTCATTTACTGTAAGAAATGGGCCATTTGCTAGGAGGCATTGATAGATATATGTGGAAGCAAGTGGTTATAATCACCAAGACCAACTTAGAGAAGAAAGGATTTTTACTTAGAGTTGTAGACCAACATGGAAAGAAACCAAAGCAGAAACTTGTAGGTAGGAACTGAAGTAGATACTATGGAAGAAATCTTCTTACTGACTAAAATGATAGCAGACTGCTTTCTTATAGAACCAATGACCACCTTCCCAGGAGTGGCACTGCCCACAGTAAACTGGGTTCGCTCATTTCAATTAATCAAGAAAATGCCCTACAAATTTTCCTAAAGGGCTATCCGGTGGAGGCAGTTTCTGAGATGATCTATTTCTGAATAAGTCTAGGTGTTTGTCAGTTAAGAAAACCAAAGGTCCCGAATAGTTTATATGTTTATAACAGACACATGGAAAAATTTATCATGAGTGTTTACAAAAAAAAAATACTATTGGAGGCTGGAGAAATGACACTGAATTAAAAAGTGCTTGTTATTTTTATTGTTCCAGAAGACGTAAGTTTGGTTCCCAGCATTCTTGTCAGCAGGCGTACAACCAAGTTTAACTCCAGGTTCAGAGAATCTGATACCCTCTTAAGCCTCTGAATGTGCCCACTGACATAATGCATACCTGCGAGCACACACACATACACATACAATGTACAAGCACTCACACATACAATATATGTTTATACAAGTTTAAAAGATTGCTTAAAATTAATGTTAAGGCTTATATTTATCTTTGTAAACTAAAGATGAGTTATAGATGGAACACATAAACTGAACTCAGTGGCACCTTGGGATTTGGGGGGGTTGATTTTTGTTTGGTTTTTTTTTTTGTTTTTATCTCTCAGTGTTTTGTCTGGGCATTTTTTCTAACAGATCTTTTGCTTGTATATTTTGGTTTTCAATTTAGCTTTTTGGTGATTTTTTATTTATTTTTTTATTTTTTTTATTTTTTCGAGACAGGGTTTCTCTGTATAGCCCTGGCTGTCCTGGAACTCATTCTGTAGACCAGGCTGGCCTCAAACTCAGAAATCCGCCTGCCTCTGCCTCTCAAGTGCTGGGATTAAAGGCGTGTGCCACCACTGCCCAGGTTTTTGGTGTTTTCTATGTGCATAAATCTGTGCATTTCAGCATCTGTAAATGTTTCTTGTGTTTTTTTTTTCATTGACTTCTTTTTTCCCATGTGTTTTTGTCATTTTGTGGTTTGTTTTTGTTTTGTATTTCTCCTTATTATATAGATGCCTGTTTGTATTATAATCAGAGGGGGATATAAAAGTGTAGATTTGGTTGTATGATGAAGTTGGAGATTCTGGGTAGAACTGAGGGAAGGGAAACCATAATCAGAATATACTGTATAAAAATTGTGTTTTTAATAAAAATTTTAATTATACCACAAAATAACATTAATGCTGAGAAATATAAATAAATGCTATGAATAAATGTAAAATACTAACTCAAAAGCATCAAAACATTTAAGGAAATGGATATCAAATTTTAATCTAGTTACAAAATAAATCAATTCATAAAACAATGCTGATGCTTAAGCAAATATCTTGCTACAGATCATGGAGGGAATAATAACAAGAAGAAATCAGGGTCATAGTATTAGTAGCAGCTATGTTTTTCTCAGTTTATATATGAATATACATATTAATTTTAAAAGGCATTTCAATGTAAAGATATGCAAACATGTTAAGGAAATTAGCATTTTAAAATATATATATATATCCATAAGCATGTACAGCATAATATTCGCTGTTGGTCAAAAGAACAACATGCAAGAATAAAGTATCCCTTAATGATAAAAAGGGAAAAATATAAGCAGTGATAGTATTCAATGTTGTATGACTTTTGAGAAATTATTAAAGCATGACCTCCAGAAGAATTGGTAAATTTAAATGAAAAATCTTCCAGACTAATAGACCAAAATGTAGCTCATATTCCACATATTTTAAGAAGCACAAGATCTTCTTCCAGCTCAGCATCCTAAGGCTCATGTCCTGAAACTACTTAACATTACTTCAGAAGCTAATATTTAAGGGATACATAAAACATAGTAAAATAGGATCTGTAGGACTGTTCAGTAGGTAAAAGTGTTGTAGCCAAGGCTGATGGCTTGTGTTGCATCAAAAGAACCTACATGTAAGCAGAATGTTGAGGCCTACAGCTTTTCCTCAGATCTCTACATAAGCACCATGGTACACACACATCCATAGCACACCACACATACACATACACATACACATACACATACACATACACATACACATACACATACACATACACACACACACACACACACACAAAGAGAGAGAGAGAGAGAGAGAGAGAGAGAGAGAGAGAGAGAGGAGTAAACTTAAACAGATAAATGTCATAACATTTTTTAATTTGCAAATTATACACACATTTCTCCTGCCTACTTCCTGGAGTACATGCCACCTGACCCTACCTGCTCTTGGGAGTTGGAGGTGAGGTGGCTCTGTGTAAGGTGGGGGGGGGGCAGGTGAGAAACACCACACCAAGGTCATCTGAGCACTGCTGAAAACTCCTTTTTGATACCCTCCACCCTCACCCCATTGGTCCCAAGAAAGCATCTCTTCTAAACAGCAGTTTCCGATTGACTGGCATTGTCTGCAGCAGCAATCCTTGGTCTCTCAGGCAGTCCTCAGTTAGGTCCCCCTGCAGGAGGTGTTTGCATAGAGGTGGACCCTCCTTTCCTGCTACACATTTCCATATCTAACGGGAACTGATTGAAAAAGTAACTGATGTAAGGAAAGCTCAACCAGTGAGTGCAAAGGTAAAGTACTGATGTTAAGAACTCATGACAGAAAATACCCTGCCTGTTTGGTGTTAGCTTCAAATTTGTTTTCATGCATGTTTAACAAGTTTTGGTTTCTTCATCAAAATGTAATTAAGATTAATTATCCATACCTAACAATCACAAGAAGGCTAAAGAAGAAATTTAAATCAACAGAGTAAAACTACCATAAATATTTATATGCACATAAATGTATATTGTCAAAACACACACAAATATAAATTGGCGAAAATCAAGTTTAAATGCACTGGGAAAATGATGCATATTAAAATCCTTGTTCTTTTTAAATATAGCCTCTTTGTATGACATTGAAAAGAGTTGATGTCAGAATTGGAACTGGCCATAAAGGACAACATTCTTATTTATACTAAACTGATGTGACAGATTAGGTAAGGATCTCCAAATGTTCTGCTCTTTTCTACATTTTGATATTATAAGAAATACAAAGTCTAGTTATTTTAAAAAATGAGTTCTAATGGCATAGAAACATGCAACATAACTGTTAATTGCTAGTATTACCATTGCACAATATTAAGATTTTTAGGTTTTTTTTTAGGTAGATCATATTGACCGATTAGCATACCAACACAACACTTCTGATTAGAAAAGTAGATAAAGTTTTGCTTACCAGGGGAACTGAAAATTGGCTAAATATGAAATGGCCGGAGGCAAGACAGGAGAGAGTATGATGTTTCCAAGTAAGGCCTAGGATTCCTGAGTATACAGTGTGTGATCTTAACTAGTGAGAAAGTTCCGGGCATCACTTCACCTTTCATTTATACATGTAATTTATATGTTGTATATTTGCGTGTTTCTCTGTGTATGTGTACAAGCCACCGAGTGCTAGTGGACATGAGAGGACAACTTGCAAGAATTAATTTCTCTTTTTCTTTATCTCTCTATCATGTGAGTCTTCAGGACTGAACTCAGGTCTTCAGGGTTGGTGACAAGCACTTTTGACCTGCTAAGCCATCTACTTGGCCTATCTTTTTACAGTTCTGCTCCTGTCTGAGTGTGAGTGTGCTGCTCTTGACAGATACTCAGACCATGTCCTTCTTCTTTTGTTTTGTTTTCTGGCTTAATTCTGTTTTTCTCTTTGCTTAGATTACTCACTTTGCTTCTTTTTTCTTAAACATGGATGTCTTTCCAGTTGTTGGACACAAAGCTTGCATGATCTAAATTCAATATTCAACAACATATCGACCTAAAATATGAGGTGGCTTCTGTTTATATGTTTAGAAAATATTGTTGCTGTTTTTGACTCTTTTTATCTAAGATACTAAAATTACTTTGCATTGCTTTGTGTATTGAAGATGGCTATGTTTATTTCATAAAAATCATATGTGGGAAGCTTAAGTAAAATATGGAAAATTCCAATTTCTCATATATTTAACCTCTTTAAAGTTCACCATTAGTTAACATTTTCTATATTTTTCTCATCAAAATGGTTAAATGTAAAATAAAGATATTGGTAGGCAAATGTGAACTATGGACAATAACATATTATAATGTTCACTCATTGAAATGATTTGGGGTTAAAATAAGGCCACTACTATCACTGAGAAAGGCCAAGGTTGTCAACTGAAAAATAATGACCTTGCATTGTGTTATTTGAAATGTTTGTTGTGTTATAAAACATTCCCCTGAACAGGTTCCTGTACAGAAATGGAATTTTCTCCCATTAAGGTTATACTTCACAGGGCTTATAAGGGTTTGGGTATATTTCCTTTGATACCTGCCACAACAGTTCTGCTTGGATAAATTGGAAGAAAGTGGCTAATCTTCTGTAGCCCAAAAGTTTCTAGGCAGAAGGATACATGGGAGATTCCTGGGATGAAAATATTACACTATGAAGAAATGCCTTTAATCTTCACATGTTGGCATGAGTATTGTTTCTCAAGTGAAGGAAACATACCTGAGCTCATTTTAGAAGTGAATTAAAGATTATTTTTTTAAAAGAAAAATGTATATGTTTGCTCTAAAGATTGGCCTATTTTCTCTTTCAAACCTTCTCTTATTAAACATTTGTACTTAGAATAAAAATGTTTGTTATAGACATTTATAATTTTCATAATTAGCATTATTAAATTACCCACTGTTATTTTTCTCCTTATTAGATTATATATTCTTACTAGATTATTAGAATATATTTTATTTGTTATTAAGAGTCAAACATATTGCTGTGGCAATATCAAAAATGAAAATGAAAATTACCAATGATCAGCCTTTCACCAAACATGATGCCAAAGTCCAGCAAAAACAGTTTTTATAAGAATAAAATTTCAGGAGCTGGGAAGATGGCCCAGCAGTTCAGAATGTATAGTGTTCTTGCTTTTTTTGAGACCTGAGTTTAATTTTAGCACTCTTGTCAGGTGGCTAACAAGCATCTGTAACATAGCTCCAGTGTATCCAGTGCCCTATTCTCACTTGCGTATGCATTGCCTCATTGGCAGATATGTACACACAACACATTCACATATGTGCATAATAAAAACAAAATAAAATCTTTGTAAACAAATAGCATTGCAAAGCAAGATTTGAAAAATATATCAAAATTGATGTAATTATTGAAAGTAATAAGACAATGTATATGAAGACCTGAAGAAGCCAAGTTTCTCTGTCTCTATATTGAAGGAAATGGCTCCAACTATTCACAGTTAATCACACTCTGGTTTGTAAGAATCAGATATTTGCTTTTAAATGTTCAAAATTCATCTGAAAATATTAGATTTCTTTCCAAGACAAAACAAACAAACAAAAAAAATGTATGTTTCAAGCTACTTTAAGACACTCATTTACTTCACTTTCCCAAGCGATTCAAACTTGGTCAAATATTTTTTGTATTCTGAAATAGTTATGCAAATTACATATTGGGCCTAATATACAACTCAGTGTTTCAAACTCTGTGAAGAACTTCTCCTGGTTCCTCCTGAAGAACACCCCAAAACTATGCTAAGTTGGTTAGTCCTTTTTATTATAACAGGCCTAACAATTTTAGATTTTTTTCTTATTGAAAATCATACTTTATGGGTATCAATATGTTTCACATATTAAATAACAGAATATATTTATGTAATATATTTTTGAAAATAATAAAAAACAGATATTTTTATCTGACTGATCCTCTCAATTCAAGCTTTTGTTAACTGGGCCAGTACAATAAAAGATGTTCAGAGATGTTCATGACTAGTTCTTTTTGCCCTGATGGTCAATCAAATTAAAACAAAAGTCCAACTTTCATAACCACTGCTTCAAAAGAGTATTACATATTGTAGCTTTTGTAATGCAATGATGGTTCTTACTATTTTAATACATAGAATACTGACTTTACATGTCT
Organism: Grammomys surdaster; assembly: GCF_004785775.1. Classification (NCBI taxonomy): domain Eukaryota; kingdom Metazoa; phylum Chordata; class Mammalia; order Rodentia; family Muridae; genus Grammomys; species Grammomys surdaster. The sequence goes on from NW_021604591.1 coordinate 6,913,956, forward strand.
ATCAAAACAGGAAAAATATTATGGAATTGAAACTATACTAAAATAGTTTTATATTTCTTTCATGACTTTCATATTTTGCCTACATTCCATCTTTCCTCCCAACTAATATTCCAAAAGAAGAATAAGAATATTCTTTTTATGATTTTAGTATTCTTTTTATGGTTTTAACTTAAGTTTTCTTAACTGCCAGGTTTCCTACCTCATTTTGGGAGGCCAATAATCACAAGTACTAAATAATTAGTAATATTAAATATAGAATTATATTTAATACAGAATTAAAAGATTAAACATTTCTTAAAACTTATATTTTGTAGAAGGACTATGTAGAAAGTCACCCAAATTTTGCCTGTATATATACCGAATGGTAAGGATGTCAATTGCTGTATGGGGTGTAACAAATAATCTTCAACAACAGAAAAATACTTATTTTAATTAGCATATATTTACATAGTAAAACTCCACCACATCATGAGTAAAAATATAGTCATCAAATATCCTTGTGTTCATTTTGCCCAAATTCATTCTTCTCTTATTTTAATCTATTTCAATATTTGTTTTGTTGTTTAATCCTCCCTTTAAAAATAAAGATTATTCCCCCCACCCTCATAGTTTATCTCAATTCTTTGTTTTAATTACCAAATACATCACCTGTTGTAGAGAAATTATAATCCAGGATCACATCCAAAGGTCTTGAAGGTCTGTGTGATCTTGCTGGAATGACTCACCTTTAATGCCTCTGGCTGGAATAGAGATATGCCCTTAGCATATACTTTTAATCCCAAATAATATTGATAAGGTTAGTTTGTAGAAGGAGGCAGGCATATTTGTAAGTGAACTCTAATTGAGGGACAGAAAAAGTCATGATTCAGAGAAAGATTTGACAGAATTAGTCAGAGATAGGATATGCTAAACTCTCAGGAAAACAAGAGAGGCAAGAGGCTTCTTAAGAGCAGTACAGAGAAAAAGAGAGCAGTTAAGTTCGGTTGAGTCAGTTCACTGCCTGCAATGCAGTCAGTTAAGTGCAGTCCAGTGAGTTCAGCTCATGTAGTTCCGTGCAGGTCAGTGAGGCAGTTTTATCAGGCCAATTTTACAAAGAAAGGATGCAGATAAAGACAAAAGGAATGAGAGAATGAGAATGAGCTACAAGATTAGAATAAGTTGCCAGAGGTAGTCTGAGATGAAGTAGAGCAATTCAGTCTAAAGAAGCTAGTTAGAATTAATCAGCTTGAAGAAGAGTTTGAACCAGAACATCTGAGTTGAACTAGCCAGCTAGAATTCAGAAAAACTAGAAAGAGTGAGGTTATTCAGCTGTAATCCTCCAAGTTGACAATTACATCTGGCAAAAGGCTTATTTTTGCATCCTATATCTTTTTACATTACTTTGTTTTGTTTCATTTGTTTGCTTGTGCATTATTCTTGTTTTTTAATTTTTTAAAATTTATTCTCCTCTTATGTATCTTTTCCAAGATTCCCCCTCCATCCTTTCCTCCCAGTCTTTTCCCCCCACATTCTCTTTCCCCCATACCCACTCTGCCTCCATTTCCCTACAGTTAAGAGCAGGCTTCCCAGGGCTATCAACCAAACATGGCACATAGTATGTTGCTTTAAGTCTTGGTATGTCTCCTCATATTAAGGCTGAATGAAGCAAACCAGTAGGAAGAAAAGAGTCCCAAAAGCAGACAAAAAAATTAAGTAACAGCCACTGCTCCTACTGTTAGAATCCCCGCAGGAAGATCAAGCTACACAAACATAACATAGATGCATAAAGTCTAAGTCAAAACCATGCAAACTCCCTAATTATCAGTTGAGTTTCTGTGAGTCACTATGAGCCAATTAGTTGATTCTTTGGGTGTTTTTTCTTGTGGTGTTCTTCAACTCTTTCTTCTTCTTTTCTGAAGGATTTCCCAAACTCCACATAATGTTTGGCTGCGGGTCTTTACATCTGTTCCCATCAATTTCTGGGTGAATACTCTTTGTGGTCTATAAGTATAGCACGTAGCAGAATAACATTAGGAATCATTTCATTGACTTTTTTTGCTGGTTATGTTTGTTTCTATCCAAGGTCTCTGGGGTATCTAGACTCTAGTTCCTGACACTCCAAGCAGTGTCTAACACTCCTTCATGATAAAAGTCTTTGAGAGCTCAGGAGTACAAGGGAGATATCTAAACATAATAGAGGCAATTTACAGTAAGTCAATAGCCAACATCAAATTTAATGGAGAGAAACTCAAAGCAATTTCACTAAAATCAGGAACAAGGTGAGCCTGTCCATTCCCTCTATATCTATTCAATATAGTAACTAAAGTTCTAGCTAGAGCAGTAAGACATTTAAAGGAGATCAACGTGATACAAATAGGAAAGGAAAAAGTCAAAGTATCATTATTTGAAGATGATATGATAGTATACATAAGTGACCCCCCAAATTCCTTCAACCTATAAACACCTTTAGTGAAGTGGCTAGATACAAGGTAACTTAAAAAAAAAAAACAATCAGTAGCTCTAAACTGTATAGAAACAGAAAACTGGCTGGAAAAAAATGGAAATTATATCTTAACAATAGTCACAAATATTCTTGTTCTTTAAAAATATATTTAATTTTATCTATATGTTTGTTGGATTGAGTGTGAGCATGTATATATGAATGCAGGTGTCTGTGGAGGCAAGAGGTGGTAGATTCCGTCGAGCTAGATTCATAGGTGACTGTCAGATGTTCAATGTGAGTACTGGGAAGCAAACCCAGCTCTTCTGCAAAAAAAGAGTATATATTGTTATCTACTTAGCCATCTCTTCAGACCCATAAGTCTTAATTTCAAAGCTTATATTCCTATATTGTATCTTTCTAAAAATACTGCAACACCAACTGGACCCATTCCACACCAGACTTTTAATTAATTCCTAGCACAGCAGCTGGGTAAGTCATTTATAAATGCTAACTGGTTACAGCTCAAATAATCTCAACTTATATGCATTGGAATTAGAATAAAGCTTAAACATATCACATCCTAATTTGGTATATAGTTAAAGTCTCTAAATCTTTTTTATTCATCTCCAGTTTCATATGTTATCATTCTCTTTCTTTAGCGTTCAGAAATTAGCTTCACCAATGCCTATCATTTCAACTATAATATACTTTGAAGTATAATATACTTTGTCCCACTTAGCTTTTTGCTTGTGCCATGTCATTGTAATATAGGTCACTGGCATTTTATTACTATAGCAATGCAATTCAGAAATGATCTCTAATTTCTAAAATTCTCCCACACAAAAGTAGTGGAGAAATAAAACATATTTACTGCTGATTATTAATTAAATGAGAACAAGATAGACTTGCAAGCTGTAGCTAACATCTTGCCAAGGCAGAATGAATGTCTCATTGCTTTTAAGTGACAAACAGAATCCATTGTATAACTGTTCATGATAAAGAGTAATACTTTGCTCAAAAGGAGGGCTTTGTTATCCCGTTCATCCTAATGCATAGGTAATTAAGGCAAACTTATGTGTGAACTGGCCAAATAAGAAGAGAGGGGAGTAAGAGAAATTAAACCTATTTTCTTTTTCTTTCTTTCTTTTTTTGTTTGTTTATTTGTTTTTCAAGACAGGGTTTCTCTGTGTAGTACTGGCTGTCCTGGATCTCACTCTGTAGACCAGGCTAGCCTCAAACTCTCGAACTCAGAAATCCGCCTGCCTCTGCCTCCCAAGTGCTGGAATTAATGGCGCGTGCCACCACTGCCCGGCAAAACCTATTTTCTTAAACATTTACTTTAGTATCTTCTTGGTTGATCTATTATTTCTCAGCATATCCGTTATCTCAATCTGACATAATTCCCTTGACCTGTTAAATATCTGAACTTCAAAATGATGACTATCACTGTTCTTTCCTATTTAATATTTACATTGTTTCACACAGCAAAAGTACCATTAAAGCAACCTGTCCTGCTGGGTATATTGATATTATCATCTTTCTACAAAAATAACTAAAATGTAATGTTGGTAAAATCAAGAAATGGTGGGGCTGGGAGGATCCAATTGTATAAAATATTATGTAGAGAAATTAACAAAGTCATAAACAATGAGAGAGATGCACTATTTCCTTGGATTAGAAGACTCCGTGTTGTTGAGACTGGTTTTTCAAAATTAATCTATTTACCAATTTGATGAAGTAGAAGTCTATTATGAGTAAGAACTAATGGGCTTTTTATGAAATTCTTACACATTGAAAGGACCCAAAGAAATTTAAGTAACTGCCACAAGAATTAGATTGAGGGTTGATATTGATGAACAGATTCAAATTAGCCTTAACTCTCACCTAGTATGATTTCTGACTTTCAAGTGCTAGAGAGTAGCTCTGTGGTTAAGGGCTTACATCTCAGGCAAGAATTCCAGAGTTTAGATACCAGAGACTATGACAGCAAGTGGATGTTTATTGCAATCTTGGGAAGCAGAGACAGGGCGTCCCCAGAGTAAAGTGATCATTGACTAGACATATCATCATGGTCTGCATTTGATTATGAGTTATTGGTTCAAAGAGAACAAGATGTTACAATCATGGAGAAAAGCTCTTAAAATCAACCTTGGGGCTCAAAGTGCATGTTTCCACATGTATGCACACACACACACATACATGCACAGAGAGAGAGAGAGAGAGAGAGAGAGAGAGAGAGAAAGAGAGAGACTCAAACCTGCATATCCTTCTGAGGAAAATGCATATACAAGGATAGAACTGATGCCAGTGTTATTGCTCTTTTACAGTATTTTGTCTGTGTACTTTTCTCACTTCTGACCCATACCTAGAGGGAAGCAGTCCTGCACCCCCCAAAAAATAACAACTTTAAATGCAGACACCTCTCTCTGTGCTCTCCCTAAAGCATTTATTCATTTTTATTTTGGGTTTACTTGTGTAAATATAGTTTTATATTATTTCTCTTTTGAGTCTTTCCTTCTAACATGTGGGTTCTGAGAATCAAACCCAGATCATTAGGCTTAGTAAAAAGCACCATCACTACTAATATCAACTACTCCTATTTTAATCATATTTAATAAAGGCACTGTTATAATTTGTAATCCCTGAAAATGTGTTAAGAGTATACGTGCACATATCATTTTACAAGGGAATGTTTATTTTTCAGTGAATGCAAGGCACGAAGTTAACTGCTCACAGTTTGCTTCATGTTGTTAAGTGTGAAAGATTTTGTCTCCCCTATTGATTTTGGCTATAGATTGCTTAAACCTCACATTAAAGTTATCAATACCTATGAATATGTATTTTATTTTTTATGAATATATTAGGTAATGTAACATATATATATATGGAAAATCCTGGTCTTCTAATTTGCATAGTTTTAATGAAAAGTCAGTCACAACATTGCAGAAATCATACTAAATAGATGCTGGTTTATTTTGTTTAGAAGATAATTTCTATAGCAACTCTTGTAGAAAAGCAATATGAAACACAGGTATAAGTAGTCACACACTTCCTGTCAAAGTTCACAGAGATCCCTCTTTAATTGTACAAGTTGGTAAGGAGGAGACAATTTTACTTCCTGTTAGTTGGACATTGATTCAGGGCAGCTTTTCAGGTAAGAATGGTCTATTTAAATATAGACTCATGAGTTTGATATCTTCCTTTTAAATAACTGAGCAGATCACTCTTCTTACACAAAAGAAGGGTCATTCCTTTGTGTAGCATTGAAAAGGAAGACAGTTTTTAAAGGAAAGATGATAAAACGGCCAAAGAGACTGTGTTAACTTCATAATTAGGCTTTGGGTCATGCCTTCTAACCACTTGTGTAGACAAAGTAGCATAAATCTTGTCAGCCCAGGAATCAAAGTGGGTCCATGTTGAAAGTACAGTCTTGTTATTCTTAGGCTATGCATTCTCTTATCAGCATCCTGTCCTCCCCATATATAATGTTCTATTTCAGAAGTTTCCTCAATCATATAATGTAAAATTCATGATACAGTCATCTTTTGCCCTTGTATTATAGATTGAGAATTTTTAAATGAAGTGTACTGTACACAAGGAAAATCAAGTTATTTTATTTATTGTTATTATTTCTAAAGTATACAAAATAATAGTTTTTATTATTATATCTTTAGATAAGTTTGTTATTCTTTATTATTTTGATTTATTCTTCCATTTTTTTCTACCTCATCTTGCTGGCTCCATTCCTCTTCTAAAATAGCCTTCATATCTCATTGCTTGTCAAATGAATATGTTTGTGTGTGTACGCATATACATTCATATTTTCTATTCTTATACCTGTATCTATATTTATGTCTGTAGCTGTATCTAATGATCAATATGTATATATATATATATACATATATATATATATATACACACACATATATATCCCTCTGAAGCACACTCTGTAACAGTGAGATGTTCCATGTCCTCTAAATTCATCTTCCAAACCACCACAGGCCTGTCTGCTTTTCCAGAGTACTGCAGACATCAGGAAGAAACAGGTTAAAACCTCTCTTTTTCTTGTCTTCCAAGATCCAACTAGGCCCACCAATCAGCTGTAAACTGCATGCAGTTCCTTCCCTCCATTTTTCATCCCACAGCTTTTCCTGAAGTCACAGAGGCTTGTCAGAATCAGGAACAATCAGATGGGTAAAGGTCAGTGTAAGAAGATAATCAACAAGAGATGAGGAATGTGGCATCACCTGAACTCAGCCATCCTACTACAGTAAGTCCTAGATATTCTAACACAGCTGAAGTATAAAAAACAATGAGTTTAAATCTAATCTTATGAAGATGATAGATGGCTTTAAGAAGGAAATGAATAAATTCCTTAAGGAAGTCCAGGGAAACAATATACAATCAACCAGGTGAAGGGAATTACTAAAACTGTTCAATACCTGAAAATGGAACAAGAAGCAATAAAATAAAATTAACACACACACACACACACACACACACACACACACACACAAAGAAATGAGAAAACCCAAACAAACATTAAGACACAAGCTGATGAAATCCTGGAGATGGGAAACCTGAGTAAGAGAACAGAAGGTACAAACAGAAGCATCCATCTACAGAATCCAAGTGATAGAAGAGAGAATATCAGACTTAGACGATACTATAGAAGAAACAGATAGATCAGTCAGACAAAATATAAATCTAAAATTTTGTGACACAAATCATTCAGAAAATCTGGAACACTTTGAAAAGATCAAACTTAAGAATAATAGAAATGGAAGAAGATTCCTAGCTCAAAGGGCCAGATATAATATTATATAATATAGATAATATCATATGATAATATTATATATTTAATATATTATTATATACTATACTAGTATATAATACTAATAGTATATGCTATTATACTATTAGTATAATACTAATAGTATATACTATTATGCTATTAGTATAATGTGGGGGTAATTATTTAAAATTGGCCACCAGTGAAAGCAGACTATCTAAGCTGTGGTGGCTCTGCCTAGCTCAGCAGCCATGTTTCTTGGCCAGAGGCCACGTGTGTGCTGCAGCTAGAACCGGCCCACCAAAAACACCAGCCCTGCCACCTACAGTATAATACTAAAAGTATATACTATTATAGTATATGATGGTATACAATACTAATAGTATATCCTATTATAGCATATAATAGTATATAACACTAATAGTATATACTATTATAGTATATAATATTTTCGACAAAATTATAGAAGAAAATTTCCTCAACCTAAAGAAAAATATGCCTATAAACACACAGGAAACGTATAGAACACCAAATAGATTGGAGCAGAAATGAGAATCCTGCTACCACAAAATAATCAAAACTATATGTACAGAACAAGAAAAGACTATTAAAAGCTTCAAGGAAAAAAGACCAAGTAACATAGAAAGGTAGACATATGAGAATTATAACCAGTTTCTCAACACAGACTCTAAAAAGCTAGAAGAGTCTAGACACATGTCTTTCAAACTCTTTCAACTGCAGATGCCATCCCAGAGTACTATACCCTGGAAAACCTTCTATCACCATAGATGAAGAAGCAAGATGTTCCATGACAAAATGAAATTTAAAAAATATCTATCTACAAATCCAGCCCTACTGAAAATACTAGAAGAAAAATTCCAACCCAAAGAGGCTAACTACATCAACAATGAATGAGTGAATAATAAATAAATAAATAAATAAATAAATAAATAAATAAATAAATAAATAAATCTTACAGAAAATAATTCCACACCAGCAAATTCAGAAGGGACACACACAGACACACAGACACAGACACAAACAGACACACACACACACACACACACACACACACACACTTACTACTAATATCATCAACATTAAATAACAGAAAGAAGCAATTATTGGTCATTAATATCACTCAATTTCAATAAACTCAATCCCCCAATAGTAGGAGAAACAACCTGCCTCACTGACAAGGCAGTGACAGCTGCTTCTGCATAAACTTTAGTAAACAAATAGTTAGGTCATTCAGCCACTGAGGCAACTTCCACATGAGGGCCAAAAGGAAGCCTGCCTGAGAACCTAGAGATTGGTGATGCAGGCAATTTGTTAACAGTTCATTGGGAACCAATGGAATGCATAGGACGAGAATATAAAGGGCACTTCTGAGAAGTAGTAAATGAGCTTGCTGCCACATTCTCACCTGCTCTTGGAGTCTAAGGCATTGATGACACACCACCTCATCCCCAACCAAGAAGGGAGAGTATGTTCAGGCAGCAGGCAGTTCAGGGTGTAAAGCATCACCCAATAAAAAGATACAGGCTAAAAGAATGGATGCAACAAAAGGATCCATCTTTCTACTGCATACCAGAGCAACAAACATAGAAAAACCTCAGAGTAAAGTGATGGAAAGAATTTTCAAAGCAAACAAAATCAAGAAAAATGTTGGAGTAGCCATTCTAATATCTCACAAAATAGAGTTTCAACCAAAATGACTCAAAAGAGATGGGAAGGACATTTCATACTCATCAAAGGAAAAATTTATCAAGATGATATCTCAATTCTAACTATCTCTGCTCCAATGCAAAGCCACCAACATTCATACATTTCCAAAGCTTATATCTCACATCAAACCCCACATATTTATAGTGGGAGGTTTCAGCACCCCATTCTCACCAATGGACAAGTCATCCAGACAGCAACTAAACAGAGAAATAATGAAATGAACAGAGTCATAAACAGAGAAATAATAAAATGAACAGGGGTTATGACTCAAATAGATCTAATAGATATATACAGACCAGTTCACTCAAACACAAAAGCATATTGCATCTTCTCAGCACCACAAAGAACCTTCTCCAAAATTCTCCATATATTCAGTTGCAAGGCAAGTCTCAACAGCTACAAGAAAATTAAAATAGCCACCTATATCTTAACTAATTGACATGGATTAAAACCGGACTTCAACATCAGAAAGACCAGAAAGCCTACAGACGCATGGAAAGAACTATCTATTCAATGACCATTGACTCAGAAAAGACATAAGGAAAGTATACACTTTCTAGAACTCACAGAAATGAGATTGTAATATACCCAAATGTATGGACACAATGACAGCAGTGCTAAAAGGAAAGTTCATTGCATTAAGTGCATTCATAAAGAAAGCAGAGAGATCTTATACTAAAAATTTAATGGCATACTTGAAAGTTCTAAAACAACAACAATAACAGCAGCAGCAACAAAGCAAACAAACCTAAGAGACAATTATGGCAGGAAATAATCAAACCTAGGGTTAATTCTCCAACATATAACAAAGACACATGCTCCACTATGTTCATAGCAGCCTTATTTATAATAGCCAGAATCTGGAAAGATCCTAGATGTCCTTCAACAGTGGAATGGATACAGAAAATGTAGAACATTTACACAACGGAGTACTACTCAGCTATTAAAAACAATGGCTTCATGAAATTCTTAGGCTAATGAACGGGACTAGAAAATATCATCTTGAGCGAGGTAGCCCAATCACAAAAGAACACACATGGTATGCACTCACTGATAAGTGGATATTAACCCAAAAGCTTGGAATTCCCAAGATACAATTCACAGACAACTTGAAGCTTATGAATAAAGAAGACCAAAGTGTGGGTGGTTTGGTCCTTTTTAGAAGGAGTAAAAAAAATACTCATGAGAGTAAATATGGAGACAAAGTATGGAGCAGAGTCTGAAGGAGGGACCGTCTATAGACTGCCCGACATAAGGATCCATCCCATGTGCAGTCAACAAACCTAGACACTATTGTGGATGCCAAGAAGCACATGCTGACAAGAGCCTGATATAGCTGTCTCCTGAGAAGCTCTGCCAGAGACTGACAAATACAGAGGTAGATGCTCGCAGCCAACCATTGGACTGAGCAAGAAGTCCCCAATGGAGGAGTTAGAGAAAGGACTGAAGGAGCTGATGGTGTTTGCAGCCCAATAGGAGGAACAATATGAACCAACTGGAACCCCTAGAGCTCCCAGGGACTAAACCACCAACCAAAGCATACACATGGAGGGACTCATGGCTCCAGCTACATATGTAGCAGAGGATGGCTTTGTCTGGCATCAATGGCAGGTGAGGCCTTTGATCCTGGGAGGGCTTGATACCACAGTGTAGGAGAATGTCAAGGCAGGGAGGCAGGAGTGAGTGGGTAGGTAGGGGAACACCCTCATAGAAGCTGGGAGAGGGGAGGATGGGATAGATGTTTTTGCAGGGATGGGAAACTGGGAAGAGGGATAATGTTTAAATGTAAATAAACAAAATATCCAATAAAACATTCATCAATTAGAAACTAAGAGTACAATGCAAATAATCAACTGAACCAAGAGTTGGTTCTTTGAGAAAATCAAAAAGCTTGACAAACCCATATCAAACTTCACGAAAAGGCAGAGGGAAAATACCCAAATTAACAAAATCAGAAATGAAAAGGAATATAACAATATAGAACTAAGAATTTCAAACAATCATTAGGTCTCAATTCACACAGCTGTAATCCACAGAATTGGAAAAATCTAAATGGACTCTTTTATTGATAGACTCTACTTACCAAAGTTAAATCAGGATCAGGTAAACAATTTAACCACTAAGGAAGTAGAAGCAATTACTAAAAGTTTCCTAACTGAAAAAAGCCCAGGGCCAGATGGTTTTAGGGCTGAATTCTATGAGACTGTCAAAGAATAGTTAATAACAATACTCCTCAGAATATTCCACAAAATCGAAACAGAAGGAAAATTGGCAAGCTCATTCTGTGAGTCCACAGTTACCCTGATACCCAAAACACACAAAAATTCAACAAAGAAAGAGAATTTCAGACCAATTTCCTTTATTAACATTGATGCAAAATATTCAATAAAGTACTTGCAAGCTGAATAGCAGAACACATCAAAAAACATCATCCAACATGATCAAGTAGGCTTCATCCCAGAGACACAGGAATGGTTCAATACACAAAAATCCATCAACATAATTCACCATATAAACAAATAGAAAGAAAAAAACCACATGATAATCTTATTAGATGAAAAAGTCTTTGACAAAAATTCAACCCCCCTTCATGTTAAAAGTCTTTGAGAGATCAGGGATTCAAGGCACACACCTAAACACAATAAAGACAGCAAACAGCAAGATGGGCAATAAGATAAATTAAATGGAGCAAAACTTAAAGCAATCCCAGTAAAATCAGGGCTAAGACAAGGCTGCATACTTTCTCCATATCAATTCAATATAGTACTTGAAGGTTTAGCTAGCATAATAAGACAACTAAAAAGATCAAGGAGATACAAACTAGGAAGGAAGAAGAGAAAGTACAGCTATTTACAGATGATTTGATAGTGTCCATAAGTGGCCCCCAAATTTCTACCAAAAATTCTTACAGCTGATATATACCTTCAACAAAGTGGCTGGAATCAAAATTCACATGAAAAAATCAATCCCGACTTCCAGTTTGGGCCCAAGTATAGAGCAGGTCACAACCGGCAGCTCCATACCCAACCCCAGAAAACCGAGAGAAACAGGGACTCCAAGGAGCTTGAACTCACGCAGCATCCCAGGTAAGGAAAAAGCAGCACTCAGCCCAAACAGGGAGCAACCAGGACCCACTGGGACCCAGGAATTCGCTCCTGGCCTGGGGCGGGCTCCATCCGGTCTGGGCCCGAGCACTTGCTGGAGGCAGCTCTGCATCCAATCTCACAGAATCCAGAAGAAGCGGGGCTCGCAGGACCTCTGTGCCAAGCAGGGTCTTGGGCTAGGAGGTGGCAGTGCTTGCCTCCAAACAGGGAGCGGCTAGGACCCACTGGGACCCAGGAGTTCACCCCAGGCCCAGAGCGTGGGTTCCTTCCGGTCTGTGCCAGAGCAGATCCCGAGAGTCAGCTCTGCAACCAATCTCGCAGAATCCAGAGGAAGCTGGGCTCGCAGGACCTCTGTGCCAAGCAGTTTCTTAGGCTAGGAGGTGGCAGTGCTCGCCCCCAATCAGGGAGCAACTGGGACCCACTGGGACCCAGGAATCCGCACCTGACCCGGAGCCCTGGCCCCTTCCAGTTTCCACCTGAGCACCGAACACATCTTGGGCCTCAGCTCTAACTCAAGCAGCAAAACCCATCCCAAACAGTTCTGACACAACCTAGATAATAGGAAAGACAGGCCCCAGTCAGAGACAGCACTGATAGCACAAAGGTGATCCAGATGGCGAAAGGCAAGCGCAAGAACACAAGCACCAGCAACCCAAGGTATTGCCATTATCAGAACCTAGTTCTCCCACATTAGAAAGTCCTGAACTCCCCATATCACCAGGAAAACAAGAACCAGATCTAAAATCACTTCTAATGATGATGCTAGAGGACTACAAGAAGGAAGTAAATAACACTATCAAAAAACTTGAGGAGAACACAGGAAAACAGGATGAAGTCCTTAAAGAAACACAAAAATCCTTTAAAGAATTACAAGAAAACACAAACAAACAGATGAAGGAATTGAACAAAACCATCCAGGACATAAAAATGGAAGTGGAAACAATAAAGAAAGCACAAAGGGAGACTATCCTGGAGATAGAAAACCTAAAAATGAAATCAGGAGTCATAGACACAAGCATCACCAACAGAATACAAGAGATAGAAGAAAGAATCTCAGGTGCAGAAGATACCTTAGAAAATATTGACACAACTATCAAAGAAAATGCAAAATGCAAAAAGTTCTTAACACAAAACATCCAGGAAATCCAGGACGCAATGAGAAGACCAAACCTAAGGATAATAGGTATAGATGAGAGTGAAGATTCCCAACTTAAAGGGCCAGTAAATATCTTCAACAAAATTATTGAGGAAAACTTCCCTAACCTAAGGAATGAGATGCCCATAATCACACAAGAAGCCTACAGAACTCCAAACAGACTAGATCAAAAAAGAAATACCTCCCATCACATAATAATCAAGACACAAAATGTACAAAACAAAGAAAGAATTTTAAAAGCAGTTAGGGAAAAAGGGCAAATAACATATAAAGGCAAACCTATCATAATTACACCTGACTTCTCACCAGATACTATAAAAGCCAGAAGATCCTGGACAAATATCATACAAACCCTAAGAGAACATAAATGCCAGCCCAAGCTTCTTTACACAGCAAAACTCTCAATTACCATAGATGGAGAAACTAAGATATTCCATGACAAAACTGAATTTACACAGTATCTTCCCACAAATCCAGGTTTACAAAGGATAATAGCAGGAAAGCTCCAATACAAGGAGGGCAATCATACCCTAGAAAGAGCAAGAAAATAATCCTTTTCCATCAAACCCAAAAGAAGATAACCACACAAACGATGTCTCCACTATTAGCAAAAATGACAGGAAGCAACAACACCCTCTCCTTAATATCTCTTAACATCAATGGACTCAATTCCCCAATAAAAAGGCATAGGCTAACGGACTGGATATGCAAACAGGACCCAGCTTTTTGCTGCTTACAAGAAACCCACCTCAGTGACAAAGACAGACACTACCTTAGAGTAAAAGGTTGGAAAACAATTTTTCAAGCAAATGGTCCTAAGAAACAAGTGGGAGTAGCCATTCTAATATCGAATAAAATCGACTTTCAACTTAAAACTATCAAAAAGGATAAGGAAGGGCATTTCATACTTGTCAAAGGAAAAGTCAACCAACATGAACTCTCAATTCTGAATATCTATGCGCCAAATACAAGAGCGTCGACTTTCATAAAAGAAACCTTACGAAAGCTCAAAACACACATTGCACCTCACAACATAATAGTGGGAGACTTCAACACCCCACTCTCAGCAATGGATAAATCATGGAAACAGAAACTAAATAGAGATACAGTAAAACTAACAGAAGTTATGAACCAAATGGACTTAACAGATATCTATAGAACATTTCACCCTAAAGCAAAAGAATATACCTTTTTCTCAGCACCTCATGGTACCTTCTCCAAAATAGACCATATAATTGGGCACAAGACAGGCCTCAACAGATATAAGAAAATTGAAATAATTCCCTGCATCCTATCAGATCACCATGATCTAAGGCTGGTCTTCAAAAATGACAAAGAGAATGGAAAGCCCACATTCACATGGAAACTGAACAACACCCTACTCCTTGATAATCAGGTAAGGGAAGAAATAAAGAAAGAAATTAAAAACTTTTTAGAATTTAATAAAAATGATGACACATCATACCAAAATCTATGGGATACAATGAAAGCAGTGCTAAGAGGAAAATTCATAGCTCTAAGTGCTTACAAAAAGAAAATGGAGGGAGCATACACTAACAGCTTGACAGAGCACCTGAAAGACCTAGAACAAAAAGAAGCTAATACACCCAAGAGGAGTAGACGGCAGGAAATAATCAAACTCAGGGCTGAAATCAACCAAATAGAAACAAAAAGAACTATCCAAAGAATCAATAAAACCAGGAGCTGGTTCTTTGAGAAAATCAACAAGACAGATAAACCCTTAGCTAAACTAATCAGAGGGGAGAGAGACAGTATCCAAATTAATAAAATCAGAACTGAAAAGGGTGACATAACAACAGAAACTGAGGAAATTAAAAAAATTATCAGATCCTACTACAAAAGCCTATATTCAACAAAATTGGAACATTTGGATGAAATTGACAATTTTCTAGACAAATACCAGTTACCAATGTTAAATCAGGACCAGATAAACTGTCTAAACAGTCCCATAACCCCAAAAGAAATAGAAGCAGTCATTAAAAGTCTGCCTACAAAGAAAAGCCCGGGACCAGATGGTTTTAGTGCAGAATTCTATCAGACCTTCAAGGAAGACCTAATTCCAATTCTTTTCAAACTATTCCACAAAATAGAAACAGAAGGTACACTACCCAACTCATTCTTTGAAGCCACAATTACACTCATACCTAAGCCACCCAAAGACCCAACAAAGAAAGAGAACTTCAGGCCGATCTCTCTTATGAACATTGATTCAAAATTACTCAATAAAATTCTAGCGAACCGAATCCAAGAACACATCAAAACAATTATCCATCACGATCAAGTTGGCTTCATCCCAGGAATGCAGGGTTGGTTCAATATTCGGAAATCCATCTATGTAATCCATTATATAAACAAACTCAAAGAAAAAAACCACATGATCATCTCACTAGATGCTGAGAAAGCATTTGACAAAATTCAACACCCCTTCATGATAAAAGTCTTGGAAAGCTCAGGAATTCAAGGTCCATACCTAAACATAGTAAAAGCAATATACAGCAAACCAGTAGCCAGCATTAAACTAAATGGAGAGAAACTTGAAGCAATCCCACTAAGATCAGGGACTAGGCAAGGCTGCCCACTTTCCCCCTACTTATTTAATATAGTATTGGAAGTCCTAGCCAGAGCAATTACGAAACACAAGGAGGTCAAAGGAATACAAATTGGAAAGGAAGAAGTCAAAATCTCACTATTTGCAGATGATATGATAGTGTACGTAAGTGACCCCAAAACTTCCACCAGAGAACTCCTAAACCTGATAAACAACTTTAGCAAAGTAGCTGGATATAAAATTAACTCAAGCAAATCAGTAGCCTTCCTCTACTCAAAAGATAAACTGGCTGAGAAAGAAATTATGGAAATGACACCCTTCAAAATAGTCACAGATAATATAAAATACCTTGGTGTGAACCTAACCAAGCAAGTAAAAGACCTGTATGACAAGAACTTCATTCCCCTGAAGAAAGAAATCGAAGCAGATCTCAGAAGATGGAAAGATCTCCCATGCTCATGGATTGGAAGGATTAATATAGTAAAAATGGCTATTTTGCCAAAAGCCATCTACAGATTTAATGCAATCCCCATGAAAATTCCCACTCAATTCTTCTCAGAGATAGAAAGAGCAATCTTAAATTTTATTTGGAATAACAAAATCCCAGGATTGCGAAAAATACTCTCAGCAATAAAAGAACTTCTGGAGGAATCACCATCCCCAACTTCAAGCTGTACTACAAAGCAATAGTGATAAAAACTGCTTGGTATTGGAACAGAGACAGGCAGGAGGATCAGTGGAATAGAATAGAAGACCCAGAAATGAACCCCCATACCTATGGTCACTTGACCTTTGACAAAGGGGCTAAAACCATCGAATGGAAAAAAGATAGCATTTTCAACAAATGGTGCTGGTCCAACTGGTTGTCAGCATGTAGAAAAAAGCAAATTGATCCATACTTATCTCCTTGTACAAAGCTCAATTCCAAGTGGATTAAGGACCTCCACCTAAAACCAGCCACACTGAAACTAATAGAAGAGAAACTGGGAAAAAGCCTGGAATACATAGGCACAGGGAAAATGTTCCTGAACAGAACACCAATGGCCTGTGCTCTAAGACCAAAAATTGACAAATGGGACCTCATAAAGCTGCAAAGCTTCTGTAAAGCAAAGGACACAGTCAATAGGACAGAGCGGCAACCAACAGATTGGGAAAAGATCTTCACCAACCCTACATCTGATAAAGGGGTAATATCCAAGGTATACAAAGAACTGAAGAAATTAGACTCTAGACAATCAAAGAACCCTATTCAAAAATGGAGCACAGAGCTGAACAAAGAATTCTCAACTGAGGAAGTTCGAATGGTTGAGAAGCACCTAAAGAAGTGTTCAGGATCACTAGTCATCAGGGAAATGCAAATGAAAACAACACTGAGATTCCACCTCACACCAGTCAGAATGGCTAAGATCAAAAACACAGGTGACAGCACATGTTGGCGAGGATGTGGAGAAAGAGGAACACTCGTCCACTGTTGGTAGGTTTGTAAACTGGTACAACCACTATGGAAGGCAGTCTGGTGGTATCTCAGAAAATTGAACATAGTGTTACCTGGGGACCCAGCTATACCACTCCTGGGCATATACCCAAAAGAAGTTTCACCATACAACAGGGACACATGCTCCACCATGTTCATAGCAGCCTTATTTATAATAGCCAGAAGTTGGAAAGAACCCAGATGCCCTTCGACAGAAGAATGGATGCAGAAAATGTGGTACATTTATACAATGGAGTACTACTCAGCTATTAAGAACAATCAGTTCACAAAATTCCTAGGCAAATGGATGGAGTTGGAAAATATCATCTTGAGTGAGATGACCCAATCTCAAAAGAACATACATGGTATGCACTCACTGATAAGTGGATATTAGCCTAAAAGCTCACAATGTCTAAGAATCTACATTTAGACCACATAAAACTCACATAGAAGAAGGAAGACCAAAGTATGAGTGCGTTGGTCCTTTCTAGAAGGAGTATCAAAAGTTTCAACCAGAACTCCCAAAGTCTAAACCAGAGAGCACAAAGGGAGGGACTCATGCACCTGTATAGGGAATTGAGGGTGACCTTGTTAGACTTCAGTGAAAGTAGAGGGCCAAGGTCCCAGAAAGTTTGGATCCCCTACTGTGTGGGAACTCGAGAGCAGGGAGATGGGCCTGGGAGGATGTTTGGAGCACACCATCACAAAAATTAGGAGGAGGGGGTATTGGATAAGGGATCTTGGGGAAGAATGAGAAAGGAGATAACATTGAAAGGTAAATACGTATAATATCCAATAAAAAACCCACACAGATAAAGGATTTTTAAAAAAAGGAAGTTTACTTATTTTAAATTAATTTCAAAAGTTTCTAGGAGTTGCTAATTGGCTAAGATCCTATTTTAAGCTCTCCACAAAAGAACTTAAATCTCTGTTCAATATTCTCAAGGGAGAAGTAAACCCTAACTTCCTCAACAGTTAATTGACAGAAGAGAGGTAATCTCACAGAAAGTAGAAAAAGCTATTTCTAATCGATATATCATGTAGTCTGATTAATTGTCAGTGGTGCTATAAAAGTCCTTTGACAAAAGATTATTAATATAGATTTATATATCCTTAAATAAGGTCTTCATGACTCTCTGAGTGTAGAAGGAGCAACTGTTGGCGCTTCTGCCCTGATTTTACAAGAACTCTGAAAAATTGGCTTTAAAAACAAAAGAGGGGGAACGGTACCCCTTCAGAAGGAGTCCCCCTGAAATACTTCCATCATCCCTTGTTCACTTTTCTCTCTCTAAAGCTGAAAGCTCATGGCAAATCTCTTGCTGACCATGTTGGTGATCTCGGGTGCCACCAAGACCAACAAAACTTTGCCACAGATATGGGGAAGGACCCTCATACCCGTAAAGGGAATGCCCCAGACCCAGTTCCCTTATGGAGCCTAGGACTGATATGCCTGTCCAATACCACAGAAGGCACAGCTAACCAGCTACCACAAATATTAATGAAAAAATAGATACTCTCACAAAGCCAGGCCCAATCATAAATACGATGAATAACAATTTACATCCAGGGAAGAGAAATCTCCCTGAGAATCCCCTCCTTTTTTCTTTCCAGGTAAAAATGAATCACCCGTGATGCCTGCTATTAGAAGTTCTAATCCAGATGGGCCAGAAGCCAGGATCCTCGCCCTTACCCTCACCCCCTACCTTTTCCCACCTGCACAAGGTTCCCTGAAGCTTGGCAACTGCAAGATCCTGCTTGGAAACTGCAGATAGACTCAAAGCAGTGTACCATATCATCTGAAGAATAGCAGGGAGACCATAACTCAGGCAGTGTACCATATCTTCTGAAGAATAGCATGTTGCAGTCCTCCCCGCCCCCACGAATAACTAGGACCTGCTGGTCAGGTCAAGTGGCACCCAGATATGGGGCTCGAGGCACGGACCCCTCTGGACGGACCCTCATTGAGAGGATGTGCGCACGACATCAAGATTGAGAGAGACAGAGATCTTCGCCCGTGACCTGTCATCCACGGAACCATGTTGATGCTGCCATCAAGAAGATGGTTGAAGTTCATTATCATCAGCCGAAAATTGAAGAGGATCCAGAAGTGACTCCGCAGGAGACTGACACAGCTGCCAGCTCCCCTGCCTCCCCCTACGGTCGACTGCTAGACTTCCACGCCCTCCAGAAGGGTTCCTGGTATGCCTGGCTTTGCCCTCGTTTCTCTCGCTAGAGAGCTTGGCCTCTCGATCACCACAACAAAAATTGGCTTTTTCCTAAACCAAGGCCGCCCTTGATATGGCCGCTAACACTGGGGAGCCTTCCTTTATGACAATATTACACCCCAAACTGACAAATGGTTGGTAACTTGAACATTTACAAGAGACTAGGATGGCTGTGAGTTAGCCCAATGACGGGATTATTGTAGGTCCACTTCCCAGGGGCCCACCCAATGCAGCCGAAAAGGAGTGCGTGGTGCTGGGAGTGGGTGCAGCCTACATGGCCTAAGACAGGGCTCTCACCCTTCTTTCACCCACATCGGAGTCCCTTGACGTTGTCCATCGTCGACAGCCTA
The DNA here is from genome assembly GCF_004785775.1 of Grammomys surdaster. Classification (NCBI taxonomy): domain Eukaryota; kingdom Metazoa; phylum Chordata; class Mammalia; order Rodentia; family Muridae; genus Grammomys; species Grammomys surdaster. The sequence continues at coordinate 6,933,776 of NW_021604591.1, forward strand.
AAACCTTCGACCATCGATGTGACTCATCTCACATCAGTGTTTTGGGGTTGTGAACTTGTCTAAGACCCCCCATAATTAGACATCCAAACTCAAAATTCACATAGTTGGGATTGATCATAAGATGCCTTCTCTAACTAAACAGAGAAGGGGGAGATGCCAGAAGCCAGGACCCTCGTCCTTACCCTCACCCCCTACCTTTCCCCACCTGCACAATGTCCTCTGAAGCTTGGCAACTGCAAGATCCTGTTTAGCAACTGCAGATAGACTCAAAGCAGTGTACCATATCATCTTAAGAATAGCAGGGAGACCATAACTCAAGCAGTGTACCATATCTTCTGAAGAACAGCAGGTAGATCATAATTCAAGGCAGTGTACCGTATAGACCATGACATCTTTCAAGGCACAGGCCAAGAAGATTTTGTACTTTTCCACCACCTGGCCCCTCTTACCCCCTCCCCTTGTAAAACATGCTATAAAAAAGCATTTCATGTTCAAAAAAAAAAGAAATTAAAAAAAATAAATAAATTATTTAAAAAAATACAAGCAAAAAAAAAAAACAAAAAAAGAAAAAATCAATCCCATATACAAATGATAAATGAACTAGAAAGAAGTTAGGGAAATCATACCTTTCACAATAGCCACAAATAATATAAAGTACTGTAAGACTCTGGCCAGCACAGCCTTAGTTTACCGGAGACACCGTGAGTGAACCACATGGAGACAAGAGATCACTGCAAAATGCAAGAGGAATTTTTAATGTGCCAGCATGTTGGGGGCATCCTGCATCCTAAAAGGAGAGGCTACCCCGCACAGCTTGATTAGTGGACATTTATACAATCTTTAGGGTAGCAGCCATTAAGCATTGTATGATTGGCAGAACAGTGACTTTTTAAACCGACTGGTCTTTAGGGAATGAGGCAGCAAGGACCTCCCTTGTCTGTAGGTGGCAAGGGTTGCTCTGTCCAGTGAATTGTGGCTACATGCTCTGGGCCTTGCCTACCCTCAGGTGAGTTCCCTTCCAAGTGGTCTAAGGAATGTTAATCAGCCTCTCCCTTCCTCCTCTGACTATTAATCCAGCAAGTGTCCTCTGACCTAGGAATGTTAATTAGCCTCTCCTATGGAGGATTGGGGAGGGGGGAGTGTTCCAAAGTTCCTCTTCAGTACCTTGGTGTGACTCTAACCAAGACAGTAAAAGATCTGCAGGACAAGAATTTCAAGTCTTTAAAAGAAAATTATGAAGATATCAGAAGGTGGAAATCTCACCAATGCTCATTAATCTGTAAGATTAACATAACAAAAATAGCAATCTTCCCAATATACAGATTCATTTTCTATCATTATAAAACAAATTTAAACGTAAAATGTAAACAAGAAATGAATAAAGATTACTAAAGTGTTGTTTTCTAAAATATCAGAATGATTTTAGATAATAAATGCTAGTTTTTAATAGTTTAATAATCAGTGAATATTTTCCAGAATATCAAAGTATGATTTCTTGGGACCTGGAGAGATTGCCTGAAAGATAAGTTGATGCTAATTAAAAAATAAAAATAATAAGTAAAAAATAATACCATGATGAATAAAGTTAGAGTGGACAATATTAATTAAATATTAAAATACATTAAAAGTCTGCTTTATAAAAACATTACTCTTATTTAATAATAACATGTGATTATAAATATATTTTAAATATATAATAGTAATTAATATTTATAATTAATCTTTTTGCTTGTCTCCCTAAAGTATCTTTCATTACGTGTCACATCTTCCAAAGTTAAAGTTTACTTTACCAAGGGGACTCAACATAAATTATTTCTAAAAATACTGGTAGACTAAATATAGCCTTTTCAGCTTTTGACAATTATTTTTAATCCTCTTAAATCTAATATTTTAATTTTTTGAGTTTCATGTATACATATACTGTTTGATAAATGCCACCCTACAACACCTCCAATTAGTCTTCTATATTTCACTACTTTTCCATCCCAACTTCATATGCTGTCTGTAAAAAACACACCAACTCCCTTTACTGCAGCCTTTATATGTATGGGTATACGACTTTCTATTGAAACATGAACAATGTCTCAGAGGCAGCATGCCTGAAACAACTGACTCTCCTTCCCCTAGTTGCTGTCAGTTGCCAATAACTCCTTACAGAGGAGAGATTACAGGGGTCTTTCCCCATTTATGCTGGGATTTAAGAGTAGCTCAGTCTTTGACACATTTCTGCATGCATTAACAGTAAGTTCTTGTGAGCAATGGCTGTGCCCTCTCTGGAAGACACTTCCATAGCAGTCTCTTGCAATCTCACCATTTTCCCTCAAAGCTTTTGTTTATGTCTCACATGTTATCCTGTATGTGTGACTATATGTGCCCTTCTGAGGACGGATAGCAACAGAGGCCAGAAAACTATACCAGATCCTTGGCTTTGTAGGTCTCAATCAGTTAGGCAACTGACTTGGTTATTAGAACTGTGCTTTTAACTCTTGAGCAGTTGTTACAGTCGTTCTTTCATCTTTTTAAAGCATAATTTTCAGAGAAAATTACATAATATTCTAGCTGTAATATACTATCAAAATTGGGGCTATTACATGTAATTAATTATTACATTATTACACACAAATATAGACATAGACATACCATATATATATATATATATATATATATATATATATATATCAGGCCTAAAAACCATTGGTCTAGGTGCTAGATTATTATTTCAAAGGAACAATCATATATTTTCCTTAATAAAATCTGCTTAGAGTAATTTAAAAATGACAGAATTACAAAAGTAACACCAAAATACTTGCAAGATCTTATTTTCTTAATTACTTTAAAATTCTGTGTTCTATTTCATATTTTAACAAATTTCAACAAACTAATGAAAGTATGCAGTTCAAATTTAGAGATTCGAATTTTTATAGTGATATATTACAGTTATCCAGAACATATTTCTGAAAGCCAAAGGGTCAGTTGGGCATCCATTCTGCAATAACATGCCAAATGTATTCTCCTGCCTATTCTCTTCAGTTATTGCTTTTTTGTGTATTTAAGTTCAACACACAGCATATTAAATCCCTTCCATTGCACATATAGACCTTTATGTCCCAACTACCACACTACCACTCTATCTCCCCTTAAAATATCCCTTGAATACTAGCTAATTTTCTGTTACTGTAATAAACACTGTGACCAAGGTAATTCACAAAAAAAAAGAAAAAGAAAAGAAAAAGAAAAAGAAAAGGAAAAGAAAGAAGAGAAGAGAAGAGAAGAGAAGAGAAGAGAAGAGAAGAAAAAAGAGAAGAGAAAAAGAATATATCTGAGCTCACAGTTCCAAAGGATTAGAGTACATAATGGCAGAGAATAGGCAGGCAGCAGGCAGCAGGCAGCAGGCAGCAGGCAGCAGGCAGCAGGCAGCAGGGAGCTGTGAGGCTGTGAGAGGCAGCTGGGTACCCGGTTGAGCAGGCTTTGAAGCCCAGAGACCCTCAGTGATGGTAGGCGCTCCAGCCTTGCTCCTGAGATCCTGGCTCCTTTCACATAGCTACAGCCCTTCCCACAGAGAGGTTTGTGGCCATTGGTCATGTAGTACAGGTAGAGGGCGTGACTACAGGCAGCAGAGCCTCAAGACAGATCTCCATATTAATGAGATACCTAAAGGTCAGAGAGTTAAGCATTCCTTTTCAGACCCTTGTCCTTGAAGTGTTTAACCTCAGGCCTGCTCTGACAATACCTGGTATTGCTTCATCCATTTTCTGCCATGACAATAGATATCTTAAGACCATGGACTATCTCTCTCTTTTGGGGCCCACAGTCCAGAACTGTGGAGAAGGTTTTCAACTAAAGAGCCACCATGTAATCTCCTTCCACAATCTCTCTACATTCCTGCCATGGAGCCCACCAACTCAAACAAGTAAGCCCAAGCAAGCCTTGACCTAGTCAAGCGAGTTGCTGCCAGAGCTTCTCCCCCCCACACACACCACCCCTTCGGCTTCTGGTCTATCCAGCCCTTATGCCCCTGCCTTGGCCATTCCACAGCAGCTTCTCAGCAGCACCTTTGAGCCTAAGAGCCTGAGACCAGTTGATTCTTGGCAGCCTTGGCCCAGGGATCTCCAACTCAAAAGCTCCGGCCCCAAGGGGCCCCAGACTGTGTTCCTTCAACCCAGTGGATGAAGTCCTGCTGGTTCTCACAGCTCTATGTCCGCCCAGCCTGCGTGGAGTGAACTCAGTCAAATTCTAGCACCTCTGCCTCTCTAAGTCGTGGCCATAGCCCCTTGGAGGTGGCAGATGAGGGACCCATGCCCATGCTCATGCCACAGCCCAACAGGCAGCAGGCTGCAAGCAACAAATTTGGAGCAGTAGCCTGGAGCAGCAGCTTAAGGCACTTATCTGAAACTGCAAGGAAGAAGTAGGGTGTGAACTGGGAAGGGCAAGAACTTTTAAACTCTCAAAGCCTGCCACTAGTTACATACTTCTCTAACAAGGCCATGCCTCATAAGCCTCCCTAAACAGTGCCACCAACTGGAAACCGATTATGTAAATATGCTTGAGTCCGTCAGAGACATCCACATTCAAACCACTACACCTTATGATCCTCAGCACATTTAATTAATAATACGTCTAGATCTTTTAACTTATTTGTATTGTTTTCTGTGCCCATATAAAATAGCTGATTCACAGAAATTGGGGACTGGCACTAAAAGCTTCTTTTAAAGAAGACAATTACTCTGCCTACTATAGATGGTTTACATAAAAGGCAAATTTATCACAATTAGCAAATCAACATCTATACGTCATTTTCAGAAAATGTTCACAAGTCATTCAACGTTTACTACTGCTCTCATGTCTCCTCTGATGCAGTGTGGTTCCACACAGCTTGACTTGACAGTGTCAGCTTATTTCCTTATGGGCTGTGAGGGTCATTAGGCTTCCACTGTTTTTGATGATTACAACTTTAAGACACCCTGTTCACGTATATAGTAGAATGCCCTTCATGGAAATCTATTTGATGCTTTTCTCATGGCTACACAGGAGTTATAGGATTTGGTGTAAGGGGAAGAGAAGGCCACAGTGATAAAGTGCCATTTCTAACACAGCTGACCAAGGGTGCATCCTATCAATATGACTTATCTCTCTTGATGTTAACCCTGATTGCTGCCTTGAGTTATTGTTTGCCAGTTTTCTTTCGTATCAAATTCATTCTTTTGTAAGCAACTTTCCATACTATGGAAGAAAGTCAGTGTCTGAAGTGGTGACACAATCCTTTGAATCCTGAGTGTTCAAATAGCTTTACATAAATTGTGCATAGATATTCTGCCCCAGAGACTTAGTCTGTTCCATCTGTTTTTGTATTTGAGCATTTATAGTAAATGTATTGCAAGTATTTATTTTATATTTTGTGTGCCGAAAGAATATCAGTCTGATTATTTTGCTGGTGATATTGTTTCAATTTTGCCATTTGGAGTTCTGAATGTATTTTGTTTTGAGTACAGTCTTATTTTCTGGTGTGGTATAGCCCAAGACGCTGTGATCTCGCTTTGCATATTTTATTCTCAAGTCCTATAATGAGCCATTTATCCAAGCAGCCCAAGCTTCGTTTAATGAAGAATGGTTTAAGAAACATATTGAGATGCAAGATGAGCTCATTTTCCTGGAATCATTGTTTCTAGATCCTCGAGACAGAAATGCAGATGTGTGTTACACGTTGATTTCACTTTTCTGGAACAAAACATTTAACAAGAAGTGATTAAGGGAGAACTAGATTATCTGGCTTACAGTTTAAAGGGGGCTATGATGCCGATCACATTAGATCTGTAGCCACAAAGCAGACTGATTAGGAAGTGGGGACAGGCTACATATATTAGGATTTCTTTGTTCCTTCAGCATGTTTACACATCCTAAATGTTGACCAATCTCCTGATTCAGAAATAGAAATAAAATATTAAATTGCATGAGACTTTTTAGGCTTTTTCCATTTAAAGATATATATATATATATATATATATATATATATATATATATATCTGTGTGTGTGTGTGTGTGTGTGTGTGTGTGTGTGTGTGTATTATGTATGCATTGCATATATAAAGGAATATTCACATTTAAAGTAATATATATGTCCTGTGTATATAAACATATATAAATATATACTGTTATTCAGCTGAGGATTTTTTTTTTACTTAACTCTGCCACTAGTGTATTGTCATATGAATTGTTATAGATTATACTCTATGTTGGTAAACTATCATTAAAATGTACATAGCTCCTACTAGTTAGTACTTACTGTTTATTCTATTTTCTATATGTAAAAAATTGTCAGAGTTATTCACCTGTACACTCAGGTGTTCCCATTTTACAATGGATTGTTGTGGTTTTATGTCAAATTATAGTTTTTATTTCCTAAATTAGTAAGTCAGCTTCTTAGTCTTCCAAACACAAAATGTCTTCATTTTCTATATTTCTGATGTATTTAAGATTTTGTTACATTATCTATTTTGATTATTTTTATTCTTTATTAGTATTTTATTACATTTATTGCTATTTTGTCACGTTATTAATACATCTATCCATCTATTGGAAAGTGTCTGTAGTTATTTGCACATATATTAGGTATGGTTGGGAGCTCTATGAATTTCAGTAATTATATAGTTGCATTATCATAAACTACTTAACTACCACTATTAAATTTTCCTGATTTTAGCTGTTTAACTCTTGCTGATTGTGTGCAATAGCCTGCTTACCTACTTTAAATTTCACTAAACATGTAGAGTTTATTGCATTGTTCTCAAGAAGATCCGTTACTTCCTATTTGTGTTTAGTTGTAAGATCTGAATATAATTTAATACATTTAGGAATTTACTTATGTACATATGTGTGTACATTTGTATATATACTTTCACATGCTTATAAAAAGGCTTGTGTATGCCACAATGTGTGAATGTGTGTGTGCATGTGTGTGTGTGTGTGTATGTGTGTGTGTGTGTGTGTGTGTGTGAGAGAGAGAGAGAGAGAGAGAGAGAGAGAGAGAGAGAGAGAGAGAGAGAGAGAGAACAACCTAGAGCATTAACCATTGTCTCCCACCTGGTTTGAAATTAGAATCTTACATCTTTATGTTTATTTTTGCCTATGTACTATGGGCTGTCACATCAGCTTCCATAGATCTGTATACTCCCTTTATGTCTTGTTATAGAAATGCTATGGTCATAGGTAGATACTACCATACCTGGCCTTTACCTGATTTGTGAGGATTTGAACTCAGGTCTTGTTCTAGCAAACACTTTATTGACCTAGCAATCTTATCAGTCACCTAAGTTGATTTTATATGTTATAAAATTTGTTGCTAAGTTCATTTTTTTGCCCATTGGAAACCACATATTTCAGCATGGTTTCTCAAAAGACTATCTATTCCTTATTGGACACTTTTTACAACTAATTAAAAAATTAATGAGGTCTGAAGTCTATTTCTCTAGACTCTATACTTTGTTTCATGGTTATAGGTGTTTAGCCTTTTAATAGTATGGTATTATCTTAATTATAGGAGACTCAATGAAAATTTGGTGTTACCAATAATACAAATCAGTTTTAACGAGTTTATGTATCTGCTTAAAAAAGTTAAGTTGAGTGATGCTATATTATAGGCAGATTGAACTATGCTAAATTGACAAAATTTTTAAAGATTTTAAAATTTTAAGTATGTACATATAGTTGTAAGTGTCCACCAAAATGAGAGGCACTGGATCTCACTGGGACTGAAGTTATACACTACTGTAAGCAACCTATTCTGGGTGCTAAACTCTGAATTCAAGTGTCTGAAAGCACAGTTTGCATACTTTTTAAAAAGATGTAAATATTAGATAAAGAATTGACATGCTCTCCCTGGAAAGGCTATTCTCCCACTCTCAGCATAACTTAGTTGCCTACATTTCTTTAATAGGTTTGAGGCCTCTTGGTTTAAATGCTTTCCACATTAACTGCTTTCCACATTAGCATGTCCATTGTTGTCTCTGTTCAGATCAGGTTTAGGCCCTCAGACACTCTTGCTATGAGACCATATGGACACATGTCCCTTGGTCAGCCCTAAAAATATATACATATAAATAACATTATACAAACTCAGAAGATTGTAGTTATACATTTAGCAACACACACACACCCAAACACACCAACAATTATAATGAATAAAAGAAGTCATGAATTTCATAGAGTACAAAGAAGTATGTAAGAGTATTTGGAGAGAGAAAAAGGAAGGGGAAATTTTGTAATTTATCTCAAAACAAACATGCAAACAGATTATTTAAAGAGATTTATTTATTTTATTATATATGTATTTTTCTTGCATGTATATATGTGCACCACATGAAAACTGTGCCTTCAGGGGTCAGAAATGGGAGTCATAACCTAATGTAATTGTTGTTATAGGAAGTTGTAAGCCACTATATGAATTCTGGGAAATGAACCCAGGATTTTTGACAAGAGCAGCAAGTACCCTTAGACATTGATTGAGTCATCTCTCCTAAATATAAATTATAAATATAAATATATAAATATAAGTATATATAAATATAAATTGAAGATCAGTTTTTATGTTTATAAAATACACTTTTGCCATTGTAATTCCTTATTTTCAACTAGAACAATTTGGGAAGAATTAAAATATTAGTGTTAGCTTTTTAAATCCATCAGTATAGGGTCTAATGTTCAAGTCTTGAATGGCTCTCAGATTTATATTTCTATAAATATTTGATAGAATTTAAGCATATGTGTTCATATTATTAATTTGGCCTTTTAATTTGAAATCATAGTTGTATGTTGCTTATATGACAGGGAAGTACATTTTTCTTGTTGATTTTACATTAGGAAAATCACAGTTGATTCTTAGTAAAATCAATTTTAATTTTGCTGTTTTATCATTTTTTAAAGATTTTTCTATATAAATGACCAAATAATTTGCAACCATACACAATTCCTTTCTTCTTTTCCCAACTTCATATTCAAATTATGTTGCTTCATCTTGAACATCCAGTACTGTGTTCACTGAAAAGTGTTGAAATGGCCATTATTTGGTCCCAAATATCAGTGAGAAGCATTCAGGTTCACACAAGTATGAAAATGTGCAGATTTTTCAAATCTGGTCTTATGTGTGTTGTTATTGTTCATCTTCATTCTTGACTTGTTTTGATGTAAAACCATTGTGAAAACACAACATTGTGTGTGTGTATGTATGACAGTGATTATGAATTTCCAGAAAGAAATGACAGAGAAGAACCACATTGAATGTGGGCAGTATCATGCATATAGGATGGGCTCTTGTATTCAGTAAGAGAGAAAGTGAGCTGAGCCCTACCATTTATTTTTCTCTGCTTCCTGATAACAGATGTCATATGACCAGCTGTCTTGTGTTCCTGTCACTAATTTAATATGATGGACTAAACCAAAGGAAGTCCCTAACCCTCCAAGAACTCCAATTGGCTTTACTTTAAAATAATTTATGTTACATCCTTATCTAACCTCTTGTAATAGTAACCTTAGCCATACTTTTATGTAGATCTTGATTAGTAAGCACCCTGAAGATTCATTTAAAGAGTCCATTATCCATGGAGGAGAGGGACCCTTGTAATAGAGAAGCTGATTACATTTTCTGTCTCATTTGACTCATTCAGTGCCTTTTCCTGTTTTTTTTAAGCTTGTTGTTTTATTGGATATTTTATTTATTTACAATACACATGTCATCCCTTTTCCCCATTTGCCCTCCCTAGAACCCCCTATCCTATACCACTTCTTTCTTTATGCTTTTATACCATTTTAACTACTTGGATGTATTAAGGTCAGTTCTAGGTTGAGAGTCTAGCAGTATAATAGATGCAAATAGTCAAGGAACAAGCAATACAATAAACACAAATAGTCAAAGAAAAAGCAAAGCATTAAACCCAATTACATGAACACTCCTGTGATCACTGTTTCTAAAGGCTTATCAGGGTGACCAAAGTATCTGAGCCTACTTCCCTGTACTAGCCCAAGGTCATTTTCATGTCTAAAGCCTACTTCCTTGTTCTAGCCTAAAATTTAGATTCCTATCTGAAATTACTTCTTTGTTCTAGCTTAATGTCAGATTCCTGCCTGAAGACTACTGCCTTGTCCTTGGCCACTGTCATATTCCTACTAAGCAGCCCATTTCCTTGTCCTTGGCCCATGTCAGATTCTTGCCAAGCAGCCCCATAGGCTCTCCACCTCTCCCTTTTTTATTTAATTAACAAGACTGAGCTTGTCTTAGGTTGTGCTGACAAGAATGTCTTCCTTACCCATCATGGATATGCATTATCGAAAGCAATTCAATTATGTCTTAGGTTGGTAAGGCTCTAGGCAGAATCTTACCCATTCTTGACTTGCCAGCCTGTTAAATTAGTAACTCTGTCTGGGGGGGTCCATTATCAGTTTCAAGTCATGTACTTTGGCTGCCAGCCTGTTGATGTAGTTAGAGACAAGCTTTAACACAGTGGGCAGGAATAAAAGTATTCCCAGGACAAGAAGGGCTAGCCTGATCAAGCTGTATATGCAATTCCTGAGGTTTGACCAAAATGGAAATACTGACCTCAGGCCATGGATAATTTTATCAGCGTTATAGTATCTGCAGCATCAAAACTCAACAGAGCAACATTCTTTAAATTCATAAACTCACTATGCAAAGTTAACACACCCGGAGAGGTTTTAGGATTATGCCAAGTATCCTACAGATGTCTTTAAACTTTTTTGTAATTATAATGACACTCATCATGAATTTCATAAGTAACACTACTCCAATGATATTTGTCATGACACTTGGGATGGCTCCTAACTATTGAACCCTCACCTCCTTCAGATAATTTGAATAGGTTATAGAGCATCATTCATTGTTCCAGATACCTATAAAAATCCCTTTGTATATTCAATACATTAGCTACATTTTTTTGCAAGATGGTTAACAAAAATAGTTGTCTTAACTTCTTGTGTCAATGCTATTGCAGAAGCAGTAGTGCTAGCAATTAATGAAATTAAAGCTGTTATACCAGCAGTAATCAAGCCTGCTCTTCTTGCTTCTGGTTAAACCCTAACTCACGTCTTCCAGTTATTTCAAGCTTTTTTATCAGAGAATCAGGGTTTTCTAATACTCAGGGCAGTAAGATCAAAGCTGGCTGATAGACCCCCATAACAGACATGCCAGGTTTCAACACACTAACACAATTGGAAATTATGAAGTCAATGCAACTTACAATAAATATTGTAGAAGAGACAATGCCAATTTTAGCTTGACAATTAAAAGAGCCTTAAAACATGCAGTAACCCTGTCCCAACTTTATCTCTTGCTATTGTAACATCATAGTAAGCTACAGCTAACTTCCAAATATGTCTCTGACAATTTCCAGATGCAGTCTTCCAAAAGTAGACTGTTATTTCCAATATTTGATTTCTAGACCAGTACATGAATGAGTCCTAATAGCTTGTCGCCTTAAAGAAAAATACAAGAGACATTGTAATTTCTCTTTTTCATTCTCTATCCTACAAGGTCTAAAAACTTGAAGCAAGGCAGCTTGTTCCATCTGGGATATAGTCAAGCAAAGGTGGGTCAGGAACAAATGTCCAATACAGCTCCCCAGTCACCCTTGTCTGGGCACTCAGCAAGCTCACAGGTCAACATCATTCTTTGTCTCATCAACAGTATGTCTCACCAATCTTTGTAAAGTTCCATGGGCCTCTTCCACAATACCTTGTCCTTGAGGATTATACAGAATCCTCGTAATAAATTGTTGACAAAAAGTCTCAACTGATTGACTACAATTGCTAGATCCATTATGTGTTTTTTAATTGGATATTCTATTTATTTACCTTTCAATGTTATCCCCTCTCCTATTCCCCCCGAAATCTCCTTATCCCATCCACCTACCTCCTACTTTTATGAGGGTGTGCCCTCACTTACCAACCCATTCCTGCCTCCCTGCTCTCAAATTCCACAACACTAGGGCATCCAAACTTTCAGGGACCAAGGCCCTCCTCTTCCACTGATGCCTGACAAGGCCTCCTCAGCTACCTATACAAGCGGAGCCATGAGTTTCTCCCTTTGTGTTCCCAGGCTGGAGGTTTAGACACTGGGATCTCTGATTGAGTGTATTGTTACTCCTTCTAAGAAGACTAAAACACCCACACTTTGGTCTTCCTTCTTCTTCTTGAGTTTCATGTGGTCTATGCGTTGTATCTTAGGTATTGTGAGCTTTTGAGCTAATATCCACTTATCAGTAAGTGCATATCATGTGTGTTCTTTTGTGATTGAGTTACTTCACTCAGGATGATATTTTCCAGTTCCTTCCATTTGCCTAGGAATTTCATGAACTCATTGTTTTTAATAGCTGAGTAGTACTCCATTGGGTAAATGTATCACATTTTCTATATCCATTCCTCTTTTGAAGGACATCTGGGTTCTTTCCAGTTTCCAGCTATTATAAATAAGGCTGCTATGAACATAGTGGAGCATGTGTCCCTGTTTTATGTTGGAGCATCTTTTGGGTATATGCACAGGAGTGGTATAGCTGGGTCCTCAGGTAATACTATGTTCAGTTTTCTGAGGAACCACCAGACTGCTTTCCATAGTGGTTGTACCAGCTTACAATCACAGCAACAATGGAGGAGTGTTCCTCTTTCTCCACATCCTCACCAGCATCTGCTATCACCTGAGTTTTTGATCTTAGCCTTTCTGACTGGTGTCAGGTAGAATCTCAAGGTTGTTTTGATTTGCATTTCCTTGATGATTAAGGATGTTGAACACTTCTTTAGGTGCTTTTTGGCCATTCGAGTTTCCTCAGTTGAGAATTCTTTGTTTAGGTTTGAATCCCATTTTTTTAATAGGGTTTTTGATTGTCTAGTGTCTAATTTCTACAGATCTTTGTATACCTTGGATATTAGCCCTCCCCTCTATCAGATATAGGATTGGTAAAGATCTTTTCCCAATCTGTTGATTGCCACTTTGTCCTATTGATGGTGTTCTTTGCTTTACAGAAGCTTTGCAATTTCATGAGATCCCATTTGTCAATTCTTGATCTTAGAGCAAAAGCCATTGGTGTTCTGTTCAGGAACTTTTCCCCTGCATGCATGTGTTCGAGGCTTTTCCCCATTTTCTCTTCTATTAGATTCAGTGTAGCTGGTTTTATGTGGAGGTCCTTGATCCATTTGGACTTACGCTTTCTACAAGGAAATAAGTATGGACCAATTTGCATTCTTCTAAAAGCTGACCTCCAGTTGAACCAGCACCATTTGTTGATGCTGTCCATTTTCCACTGTTTTGTTTTAGCTCCTTTGTCGAAGATCAAGTGACCAGAGGTATGGCAGTTCATTTCTGGGTCTTCTATTGTATTCCATTGATCCTCCTGCCTATCTCTGAACCAATATCATCCAGTTTTTATCACTATTGCTTTGTAGTACAGCTTGAGGTCAGGGATGGTGACTTCCCTAGAAGTTCTTTTATTGTTGAGAATAGTTTTCACTATCCTGTTTTTTTTTTTTTAAATTCCAAATGAATTTGAGAATTGCTCTTTCTATCTCTGTGAAGAATTGAATGGGAATTTTGATGGGGATTGCATTAAATCTGTAGGTTGTTCTAAGTAAGATAGCCATTTTTACTATATTGATCCTTCCAATCCATGAACATGGGAGATCTTTCCATCTTCTGATATCTGCCTCAATTTCTTTATTCAGGGACTTTAAGTTCTTGTCATATAGAGCGTTTACATGCTCGGTTAGAGTCACTCCAAGATATTTTATATTATTTGTGACTATTGTGAAGGGTGTTGATTCCCTAATTTCATTCTCAGCTTGTTTATCTTTTGAGCAGAGGAAGGTTACTGATTTATTTGAGTAAATTTTATATCCAACCACTTTGCTAAACTTGTTTATCAGGTTTAGGAGTACTCTGGTGGAAGTTTTGAGGTGACTTAATTATACTATCACATCATCTGCAAATAGTGAAATTTTGACTTTTTCCTTTCCAATTTGTATCCCTTTGACCTCCTTTTGTTGCCTAATTTCTCTGGCTAGTACTTCTAGCACTATATAGAATAGGTAGTAAGATAGAGGATAGCCTTGTCTAGTCCCTGATTTTAGTAAGATTGGTTCAAGTTTCTCTCCATTTAGTTTGACATTGGCTACTCTTCTGCTTTTACTATGTTTAGGTATGGACCTTGGATTCCTGATCTTTTCAAGATTTTTATCATGAAGGAGTGTTGAATTTTGTCAAACGCTTTTTCAGAATATAGTGATATGTCCATGTGGTTTTTTTTTCTCTGAGTTTGTTTGTATAGTGGATTATATTGATAGATTTCTGTATACTGAATCATACTTGCATTCCTCGGATAAAGCCTTCTTGATCATGATGGATAATTGTTTTGATGTGTTCTTAGATTTGGTTTTCAAGAATTTTACTGAGTATTTTTGCATCAATATTCATCAAACAGATTGGTCTGAAATTCTCTTTCTTTGTTGGTTTTTTTCTTTTTTGTGTGGTTTAGGTAAGAGCATAATTGTAGCTTCATAAAATAAATTGGGTAGTGTTCCTTTTGTTTCTATTTTGTGGAATATTTTATAGAGAATTGGTATTTAGTCTTCTTTGAAGGTCTGATAGAACTCTGCACTAAAACCATCTGGTCCCAGACTTTTTTAGTTGGGGAGACTTTAATGACTGCTTCTATTTCTTTTGGGGCTATGGAAATGTTTGGTTTATTTGGGCCTGATTTAACTTTGGTAATTGGCATTTGTCCAGAAAATTATCCATTTCATCCAGATTTTCCAATTTTGTTGGGTATAGGCTTTTGTAGTAGTATCTGATGATTTTTTGAATTACCTTGGTTTCTGTTGTTATGCTACACTTTTCAGTTCTGCTGTCATTAATGTGGATACTGTCTCTCTGCCCTCTGATTAGTCTGGCTAAGGTTTTATCTATCTTGTTGATTTTCTCAAATAAACAGCTCCTGGTTTTATTGATTCTTTGTATATTTTTTTCTGTTTCTACTTGGTTGACTTCAGCCTTGAGTGTGATTATTTCCTGCCATCTACTCCTCTTTGATGTGTTTGCTTCTTTTTGTTCTAGAGCTTTCAGGTGTGTTGCCAAGCTCTTAGTATATGCTCTCTCTAGTTTCTTTTTGTAAGCACTTAGAGCTATGAGTATTTCTCTTAGCACTGCTTTCATTGTGTCCCATAAGTTTTGGTTTGATGTGTCTTCATTTTCCTTAAATTCAAAAAGTCTTTTATTTCTTTCTTTATTTCATCCCTGACCACATTATCATTGAGTAGAGTGTTGTTTGGTCTCCACGTGAATGTGGGCTTTCCATTGTTTTTGTAGTTATTGAAGACCAGCCTTAGTCCATGGTGGTCTGATAGGATGCATGGGATTATTTCAATTTTCTTGTATCTGTTGAGGCCTGTTTTATGACCAATTATGTGGTCTGTTTTGGAGAAGGTACCATGAGGTGCTAAGAAAAAGGTATATTCTTTTGTTTTAGGATGAAATGTTCTACAGATATCTGTTAAATCCATTTAGTCCATAACTTCTGTTAGTTTCACTGTATCTCTGTTTAGTTTGTGTTTCCATGATCTGTCTATTTCTGAGAGTGGGGTATTGAAGTCTCCCACTATTATTGTGTCAGGTGCAATGTGTACTTTGAGCTTTAGTAAGGTTTCTTTTATGAAAGTGGGTGCTCTTGCATTTGATGCATAGATGTTCAGAATTGAGAGTTTATGTTGATTGACTTTTTCTATGGGGAGTATAAAATGTCTTTCCTTATCCTTTTTGATAGCTTTAAGTTGAAAGTTGATTTTATTCGATATTAGAATGGCTACTCCAGCTTGTTTCTTAGGACCATTTGCTTGAGAAATTGTTTTCTTGCCTTTTACTCTTCAGTAGTGTCTGTCTTTGTCACTGAGGTGGGTTTCCTGTATGCAGCAAAAAGCTGGGTCCTATTTATGTATTCAGTCCATTAGTTTTTGTCTTTTTGTTGGGGAATTGAGTCCATTGATGTTAAGAGATATTAAGGAGATGATGTTGTTGCTTCCTGTTACTTTTGCTATTAGGGGTGGCATTGTTTGTGTGGCTATCTTCCTTTGGATTTGTTCAAAGAATACTGTCTTGCTCTTTCTAGGGTATAATTGTCCTCCTTGTATTGGAGCTTTTCCTCTATTATCCAGTGTGGTGCTGGATTTGTGGAAAGATTTTGGGTAAATTTGGATTTTGTCATGAAATACCTTGGTTTCTCCAGCTGTGGTAATTGAGAGTTTTGCTGGGTATACTACTCTGGGCTGGAATTTTTTTCTATTAGGATCTGTATGACATCTTTCCAGGATCTTCTGGCTTTTATAGTATCTTGTGAGAAGTCTGTGTAATTCTGATATGTCTGCCTTTATGTGTTACTTGGCTATTTTTCCTTACTGCTTTTAATATTGTTCCTTTGTTTTGTGCATTTGTTGTTTTGATTATTATGTGATGGGAGGTATTTCTTTTCTGGTCTAGGTCATTGGGCAGTCTGTAGGCTTCTTGTATGTTTACGGGCAACTCTTTCCTTAGGTTAGGGAAGTTTTCTTCTATAATTTTGTTGAAGATATTATTGGTCCTTTAAGTTGGGAATCTTTACTCTCTTCTATACCTATTATCTTTAGGTTTGGTCTTCTCATTGTGTCCTGAATTTCCTGGATATTTGGGATTAAGAACTTTTTACATTCTGTATTTTCTTTGTCAGTTTTGTCAATATTTTGTATGGTATCTTCTGTACCTGAGATTCTCTCTTCTATATCTTGTATTCTGTTGGTGATGCTGGGGTCTATGATTCCTGATTTCTTTCCTAGGTTTTCTATGTCCAGGGTAGTTTCCCTTTGCGATTTCTTTATTGTTTCTATTTTCTTTTTTATGTCCTGGATGGTTTTGTTCAATTCCTTCACCTGTTTGGTTGTGTTTCCTTATAATTCTTTAAGGGATTTTTGTGTTTCCACTTTTAGGGCTTCTACCTGTTTACCTGTGTTCTCCTCAATTTCTTTGAGAGTGTTATTTATATTCTTTTTAAAATGCTCTATCATCATCATTAGAAGTGATTTTAAGTCTGAATCTTGCTTTCCTGGTTATATGGGGAATTCAGAACTTTCTATTGTGGGAGAACTAGTTTCTGATGATGCCAAATACCCTGGGTTGCTCATGCTTATATTCTTGCACTTGCCTTTCACCATCTGGATCTCCTTAGTGCTACCATTGCTGTCTCTGTCTTTCTTATTATCTTGGTTGTGTCAGAACTATTTGGGGTGGGTGTTACTGCTGGGGTTAGAGCTAAGGCCCAAGATCTGCTCAGTGCTAGGGCATAGACTAGAAGGAACCAGTGTCCCATGCCAGTAGTGAATTCCTAGTTCCCAGTGGTTCTCAGTTACTCCCTGTTTGGGCAGGTGTTGCTCACTCCTTACCTAAGATACTGCTGGAGTTAGAGCTCCTGGGAGTCCCACCTCCTCTGGATTTTGTGAGATTGGGTGCAGAACCCAGGATCTGCTCAGTGAGCAGACCAGAAAGAACCCTTGATTTTTTTTTTTTTTATCAGAATTCTCTGTAGAGCTCAGGCTCACCTGGAAATCACAGTTCCCTAGTCTGTCTTCTGATGCTCGGATTTCAGCTGTGAAACACTACATCTTACCTATCTCTACTTTTTAAGTCCTTCATAAAAAAAAAAAGAAATAAAGAAAACTTCTGCAATGTTCTAATAAATGTCACCAGTGTTCTCTCTGTGGTATTCCCTTCAATCCTATGATACTCTTTTTAAAGTGCATGCTTTCTTCCAAGCCTCAGACTCCTCAAATTATGACTCAGACTCAAAATATATTTACAAATTCCGAGGCTCTGTAGTTAGGCTCACTCCCTAACTAGACAGTAACTTAGAATAACCTATTTGTACTAACCTGTATTCTGCTACATGGCTGGCTACCTCTGAGCAGGTACCACGAGTCTGTCCTTATCACATCTTCCCAGGGGACTCTACTCACACCTGGATCTATCCAAGAATCCTTTTTGCATACTGGATGCCCCATCTTGTAGTCTACCCTTTCCTATAGGCCATAAATTTTTATTAATTGACAGGTGGTGCATGTATACAATTTATAAAATATTCTCTCTACATACATTTACCACATGATACTTCCTGATGTTCCCCCAATCCCAGCCACACTTTGCATCATTTCCCACTGCCTGCTCTTTTTGTCACAGCTTTGGTTTGCTGGGTACTCTCCTAAGGGCTCTGAGTACATTTTCCCCCTAGTTGCTCTGCCAATCCTTTGATTCCCCTCATATCATATGTTCTCCATGGCACTAGCCATATTTTGACACAGCATATATTCTATCTTTTATACTGACTATTTTCTCGCTTCCTCCAACACATATATTTTCATACACACGGTACATACACAATTATGATATGTTGGCTATTGCAAGGAAGGGATAGAGAGCACATCTGGCACACAGCACAAATCAAGCTGGTCACTGATAACTAGATTGAAAAACTCATTATTTAACAAGGAAATGTAACATTCTTATAACGTGTCTGCCTTAACCATGCCTTCACCTTTGTTTATTTTAAAGGTTTATTTTTATTTTAGAAAATATTTCATGTGTATCTGTGTTTAGGTATGTACACATGTTCAGTTGCCTGCAGAGCAGAGAAGAGGGCATCTGATCCTATGCAGGTATAATTAAAATGAGTTATAAGCCACCCAATATGGATGTTATGAACCAAACTCAGGTACTGTAGAAAATCATTATGTACTTTTAACCACTGATTCATCTGTCTAGGCACATCTATCTTTGTTAAAAGTACATCAGTTCTCAAGCTAATATTTTTGATATCCAGAAACAAGTATCATAGCCCATGGAAACTTTTCCATGCAAAAAGACAAAACCTCCCTCATATGTTAAAGAAACAAGAAAAAGTGCAGACATTCTTACGAATGAGAGAAGCTGTGATTGTGGTCAAATACCCTGCTAAAACATAAAAAAAATCAATGTGCAAAGATTTCAGTATTCAAAATTTAAGATATTTTTGGAAAGACAATTCTCTAACATATGAACACACTAAATCTGGCCATTACAATGCATGATTAAAAAAAAAAAAAGGCAGAGGCTCCGTGTGAAGAACTGGAGATACTGAAATATCTCAACAGTAACAATGTTAAGGAAGAGGTTGAAGTTTCACTGAGATTTTTAATTTCAAGTATTCAGGAGATACAGGGCTTTCCAACTCTCCTTTTTCAGTAACTGCAATCAACTTCTTACCTTGGAGTGCTTGACAAAGTTAAAACAAAGAAGTTTTTTAGAAGAAAGGACAGGCAATCAAACATGAAGAATGTCTGCTCAGAAACAAAAGAGGCTTCCAATGAATCGCTTTCAGAATTTAACAATAGACACAGAACAGTCTGCAGAGATCCATGTAAATACAGATTCACGCCTACAAGCTCAGCTTATGGCAGGGAATAGAAAGTCTGTGACTGGTGAAACACAGGCTCCTACAGAAGTTTGTCAGTCCTCTAGAGCATGCTCACCACTATAGGAAGATCTGTTCTCAGCAGAAAGCAAAACTAACTAAAAGTCTTTCCTTGCTCGAAGCCAGTCTTTTCCATACATTGATACAAACATTGCAATCTACCTTGAATTCATTAGACTTGATGTTGTGTATGTATATGTGTCTATGTGTGTATGTGTGTATGTGTGTATACTTAATAATATAAATATTCATACCTATCATTTTAGTACCAAGGAAACTTGGATGATACCAGCAACATTTTATTTTGAATCTTATGTTGAAATGAATTTAATTTTTCACATATTTATCTTTCTCTCATACCACACATCTCAGCTACAGTGTCCTTTCCCCCTCCCCCATTTTTCCCAGTTTTTCCCAGACTCTGCTCTCCCCCAGAACCATTCCTCCTCAGTTTCCCTTCAGAAAAGAGCAGGCCTCCTAGGAATATCAACTGAACATTACATAACAAGTAACACTAAGACTAGACACAAATCCTCATAGCAAGGTTGTAAGAATCAACCCATTAGGAAGAAAAGGATCCAAAGAGGAGAGAAAAGAGTCAGAAACACTGCCCACTGTTCGGAGTCCTACAAGAACACAAAGTTGCATAACCATGGCACTTACGTAGAGGACATATCTCAGACCCATGTAGGCTACTAAATAAAATAAATTTTATGAAAAACTGAAGAGATGATGGCTCTTCTGCTATGACCATTGGCAGCTTTTCCAGAGGACCCAGGTCTTACTCCTGTTACCCACATGATGGCCTATAACTGTTGTTTGTGACTTTAGTTTCAGGGGATCTAACATCTACTTCTAGCCTTCACAGATAACAAATATGCATGCATGTGGTATATAAATAAGCATACATGCAGAAGATTTAATTAAATAATATAAAAATAAAGAAATCTTTAAAAGCAGATGAAAAGTCAGTCTGTCCCAAGGGTATACAGACACATACTTCAGATCTGCTTAAGGTTTAGATTTGTACTTTATAGTTAAATTAAATTAAAAATATGTATGTCATTAAAACAATCTGGTTTAATTCCTAAGCACTATCAAATGCTATGTGTTTAACCTGTGGCTAGCATCCAGCAGAGATGCAGCAGTCTAGAGACCATGACATATATACTAGTACAATATTGAATGTCACAGAAAGCTCTCTGTAGAAAGCACAATTTGTCAAAATTTGCTGCTGTGCTGTAGCCAGACTTTGGAAAACTTGTAAATGGAAAGCAAGCATTTTCTATGAGACAAACTGACGCTCAAGGAGACAGTTTTGAGCCCTTTGTAAACTGAAGTCATCACATTCATTTTGGATGCCTGCCTCCATTTGGTGATAGAGAAGCCACAAGAAAGCAGAAAAATCATATATTAGAGAGGGTACCTCTAAGAAATACAAAGAGAATTATGATTGTACCTTCTTGAATCTGCCATTAGTCTTCTCAATAATTCTATGTCACCCCCTCCCTGTGATAACATCAATATTTTTACATTGTGCTTGAACTTAAGGAAGCTGGAATGATGATTTTAGGGAAGGGTATTTATTAAACTTCAACCCAGATATAATCAAAAGCTAAAAGGTGCTGTTTAGAGTTTATTCAACACTGTCTAAAAATGTATACCCTGTCCTTGGTATGAGGGTTATAAAACACCTGATGTTTCAATTAAGTAAAACTGGGACTATTGTTGTATCTATGTCAATTAAATATAATGAAGGAGAAAAAGATTTAATGCATCTCTATTTCAACAGCATTCATGAGCAATAATTACTATGAAAAGTGTATTTCTCTCTTGAGTAATGATGACCACTTAGATATTATTCAAATACACTACTAAACCTATTAACGTGGTATGTTTTCCAGAGAGTTTCGAAAGCTTTGGGCACTATTCAAATATATACATCAAAGATTTCTCTTTGGGAGGGTGTGACTTCTTTAATGCTAAATTCTGAAGCAGGAGAATACCAGCAAGCAACCCAATAACATACAGCTCTGGAAATTGTCTCATAAGACTTTTTTTAATTAATAAAGTCAGAATACATCAAAGGCCACCATTGAACCACATGTTTCAGTGTTAGAAATATATGTTACATTTTTTTATCTTTAAATGCTCTCCATTTTAACATATATCATATGCTACACTTACCCAATTATACTTTATATGTAAATATATAGTTTATTTATTATAACATTCACAAAATACAGTTTGGGAGAAATTTCCTGTAACCTTGCTAAATTTCCTTGACCTTGCTAGGTAGTAGAGGGTGGCTTTTGACTTCTGAGCCTCCAGCCTCCACCACTTTAGTGGTGGGATTATAAATATGGTATGCCATGCTCAGTGTATATGGTGTGAGGAGTTGAACCCAAGTTTAATGTTTGCCAGGCAAGTAGTTTGCCAACTGAGTTATACCTCACCATTTTAATATCTACTCATTAAAAAAAAGCAAAATTTAAAAACTTTTGTATGATTGAGTCACTAAAGTTTCCTGTTATCAATCAATTTAATTTTATTATTGATTCTAATTATAAGTAGGGATGCTTAAAAATTATAAATTTATAAACATAGATACAGTTGCAAAACATAATTTAAAATGAGTTGCTTTGAAGCCTACCCAATTCAGTATTTTCTTATTAGAGCAAAACACTATCCATCCATCCATGGCATTACAATTATTTCAAAGAAGGTCTAATATAGAGGAAGAATGTGAACACTGAACAAGTAAATTATTTTAACTTGCGTTTAGTCTCTGGTCTTACGTGAGCCCAACTTTCCCTAATTTATTAAGAGAAATGTCTTTGAAGCCTGCTCAGCTACTTGTTAATAAAACTTCATTTTCTTCCTTTTGTTCTTTTGAAAGTACAAGTATATTATTTTACATGCTGTTATTGAAAGTAAATTTATTATTATAATTTTCCCCTACTGACTCTTCACAATTCTTCCCATTTTCCCACCTAGCCAACTCCAATCCTTCTTTATTTATCGCTTTAGAAAACAAATACTCAAAATCACTAGAATTAATAAAAGACAATACAAAGACAAAGGAAAAGTACCAGAAACATACACATATGTTGAATTCACAAAAAAAAATAAAAAATAAAAAATTCATAATACTTAAGCAAAAGACCACTAGGTTAAGAACATGTCTAAACAAAGCAGTATAAAACAGTTTCCAGAAATACCTGTGAGTTTGTTTTAAGTTGGCTAACTATTGCTGGTCAGGAGATCCTCCCTTATATTTAATTGTACACAAAGAGACTCCATTGTAGACAACTAATTTTTTCTTTATAGTTGGATCTCTATTAGATATATCTTCCGAGTTTGGGATGGGAGCTTGTGTCTACTTCCTGTCTCAGTGCTGAGACAGGAAGTGTCTCAGTTCCTATCTCTAGATAACTTAGATATTTACAGGCCCAGTGGATGCTGCCACCGTCTCTGAGTTACTATGTGTGTAAATCCTATTCTTTGAGTAAAATATTGATTTCTTTGTGTCTTTTCTACACTTTAGCTCCTATAATCATTTTTCTTTCTCTTCCAGAGAGATCCTGAACTTTCAGAAGAGGGATTTGATGGAAGCATAACATTTAGGACTATTTCATGGTCTCTAAACTCCTCATTTTCTAAATACATCAGTTCAAACTTAATAGTAAAAGTGATTACCTGCACATTTTATTAGAGAGAATTGTGTATGAAATATGTATTGTGTTGATATAATCAAGATCCTTGGTCTCATGAAGGCCGGACGCCCCAGGGGGTGGGAATTTGAGGGTGGGGAGGTGGGAGTGGGGGAATAGGTAGGGGTACATCTGCAGAGAAGCAGGATGAGGGGTGAGGGGATAGGGGGTTCATGAGTAGGGGGGGATGAGGTAAGGGGATAACATATGAAATGTAAATGAAACATCCAATAAAAAAAGATTGCACTATATTCTAAGTGACTGACAGAAACCGAATAACATCAAATGTATGACATCAAAAAGTTCAAACTTGATGATGTAAATGAATAAATAAATTATCAATTGAAAATACAATGGGTACTAATATTAAAGAGAATATAGATTAAGGTAGGAATTGAAATGAATTGTATCTAAAACAGATAGTACTCTGGATATTGGGGCTAAGAATAGAACATATTTCCGGAAATATAAAGTATGGAGATAAGTAGCGAAACATGTAGAAAATTATATATGTGACAAAGGACATTTTGAAAAGCAACAACAATTAAAGACTTCTGGTCTGGGTCCGAACATAGAGCAGGTCCCAGGAGACAGCTCTGTACCCAACCTCAGAAAACCAAAAGAGGGCCTCCCAGGAGCTTTAACTCAGGCAGCATCCCAGGTAAGGAAAAAGCAACACTTTAAGGGAGCAACCAGGACCCACTGGGATCCGGGAATTCACTCCTGGCCCGGAGCGCGGTCTCCATCCAGTCTGGGCCCAAGCACTTGGCAGATCCCGGGAGTCAGCTCTGCACCCAGTCTCACAGAACCCAGAGGAAGCAGGGCTTTCAGGAGCTCTAACCCAAGCAGCATCTTAAGCTAGGAGGTGGCAATACTTCCCCCAAACAGGGAGCAACCAGGACCCACTTGGACCCAGGAACTCACTCCTGACCTGGAGTACAGGTTCCTTCAGGTCTGGGCCCGAGCACTCGGCAGATCCTGGGAGTCAGCTCTGCACCCAATCTCTCAGAACCCAGAGGAAGCAGGGCTCCCAGGAGCTCTAACCCAAGCAGTATCTTAGGCTAGGAGGTGGCATTACTTGCCACCAAACAGGGAGCAACCCAGACCCACTGGGACCCAGGAATTCACTCCTGACCCAGAGACTGGGCCCCTTCCTGTTTCCACCTGAGCACAGAGCAGATCTTGGGCCTCAGCTCTAACCCCAGCAGCAAAACCCATCCCAAACAGCTCTGACACAACCTAGAAAATAGGAAAGACAGGCTCCAGTCAGAGACAGCACAGAGAGCACAAAGGAGATCCAGATGGCAAAAGGCAAGCAGAGGAACATAAACATCAGCAACCCATGGTACTTGCCATGATCAGAACCTAGTTCTCCCACATTAGAAAGTCCTGAACTCTCCATATCACCAGGAAAGCAAGAACCAGATCTAAAATCACTTCTAATGATGATGGTAGAGGACTATAAGAAGGAAATAAATAACACTATCAAAAAACTTGAGAACACAGGTAAACAGGATGAAGTCCTTAAAGAAACACAAAAATCCTTTAAAGAATTATAAGAAAACACAAACAAACAGAAGAAGGGATTGAACAAAACCACCCAGGTCATAAAAATGGAAGTAGAAACAATAAAGAAAGCACAAAGGGAGACTATCCTGGAGATAGAAAAAATAAGAAAGAAATCAGGAGTCATAGACACAAACATCACCAACAGAATACAAGAGATAGAAGAAAGAATCTCAGGTACAGAAGATACCTTAGAAAATATTGACACAACAGTCAAAGAAAACACAAAATGCAGAAAGTTCTTAACACAAAACATCCAGGAAATCCAGGACACAATGAGAAGACCAAATCTAAGGGTAATAGGTATAGAAAAGAGTGAAGATTCCCAACTTAAAGGGCTAGTAAATGTCTTCAACAAAATTATTGAGAAAAACTTCCTTAACCTAAGGAATGAGATGCCCATAATCACACAAGAAGCCTACAGAATGCCAAACAGACAAGATCAAAAAAGAAATACCTCCCGTCACATAATAATCAAGACACAAAATGCACAAAACAAAAAAAGAATTTTAAAACCAGTAAGGGAAAAAGGCCAAGTAACATATAAAGGCAAACCTATCAGAATTACACCAGACTTCTCACCAGATACTATAAAAGCCAGAAGATCCTGGACAAATATCATACAGACCATAAGAGAATATAAATGCCAGCCCAGGCTACTGTACCCAGCAAAGCTCACAATTACCATAGATGGAGAAACTAACATATTCCATGACAAAACCAAATGTACACAGTGTCTTACCACAAATCCAGCACTACAAAGGATAATAGCAGGAAAGCCCCAATACAAGGAGGGCAATTATACCCTAGAAAGATCAAGAAAATAATCCTCTTCCATCAAACCCAAAAGAAGATAACCACACAAACGATGTCTCCACTGTTAGCAAAAATGACAGGAAGCAGTAACACTCTCTCCTTAATATCTGTTAACATCAATGGATTCAATTCCCCAATAAAAAGGCATAGGCTAATGGACTGGATACACAAACAGGACCCAGCTTTTTGCTGTTTACAGGAAACCCACTTCAGTGACAAAGACAGACACTACCTTAGACTAAAAGCTTAGAAAACAGTTTTTCAAGCAAATGGCCCTAAGAAACAAGCTGGAGTTTCCATTCTAATATCGAATAAAATCGACTTTCAACTTAAAACTATCAAAAAGGATAAGGAAGGATATTTCATACTTGTCAAAGGAAAAGTCAACCAACATGAACTCTCAATTCTGAATATCTATGTGCCAAATACAAGAGCACCACATTCATAAAAGAAACCTTACTAAAGTTCAAAGCACACATTGTACCTCACAACATAATAGTGGGAGACTTCAACATCCCACACTCAGCAATGGATAGATCATGGAAACAGAAACTAAATAGAGATACAGTGAAACTAACAGAAGTTATGAACCAAATGGACTTAACAGATATCTATAGAACATTTCACCCTAAAGCAAAAGAATATACCTTTTTCTCAGCACCTCATGGTACCTTCTCCAAAATAGATCATATAATTGGGCACAAGACAGGCCTCAACAGATACAAAAAAATTGAAATAATCCCCTGCATCCTATCAGATCACCATGGTCTAAGGCTGGTCTTCAAAAGTGACAAAGACAATGGAAAGCCCACATTCACATGGAAACTGAACAACACCCTACTCCTTGATAATCTGGTAAGGGGAGACATAAAGAAAAAAATTAAAAACTTTTTAGAAATTAATGAAAATGATGACACATCATACCAAAATCCATGGGATACAATGAAAGCAGTGCTAAGAGGAAAATTCATAGCTCTAAGTGCCTACAAAAAGAAACTGGAGAGAGCATACACTAGCAGCTTGACAATGCACCTGAAAGACATAGAACAAAAATAAGCTAATACATCCAAGAGGAGTAGAAGGCAGGAAATAATCAAACTCAGCCCTGAAATCAACCAAACAGAAACAAAAAGAACTCTCCAAAGAATCAATAAAACCAGGAGCTGGTTCTTTGAGCAAATCAACAAGATAGATAAACCCTTAGCTAGACTAATCAGAGGACAGAGAGCCAGTATCCAAATTAATTAACTCAGAACTGAAAAGGGTGACATAACAATAGAAACTGAGGAAATTAAAAAAATCATCAGATCTGACTACAAAAGTCTATACACAACAAAATTGGAACATTTGGATGAAATCGACAGTTTTCTAGACAAATACCATTTACCAATGTTAAATCAGGACCAGATAAACCATCTAAACAGTGCCATAACCCCAAAATAAATAGACACAGTCATTAAAAGTCTCCCCACAAAGAAAAGCCTGGGACCAGACAGTTTTAGTGCAGAATTCTATCAGACCTTCAAGGAATACCTAATTCCAATTCTCTTCAAACTATTCCACAAAATAGAAATAGAAGGTACACTACCCAATTCGTTCTATGAAGCCACAGTTACGCTCATACTTAAACCATACAAAGACCCAAAAAAGAAAGAGAATTTCAGACCAATCTCCCTTATGAGCATTGATGCAAAATTACTCAATAAAATTCTAGCGAATCTAATACAAGAACACATCAAAACAATTATCCATCATGATCAAGTAGGCTTTAACCCAGGAATGCAGGGTTGGTTCAATATATGGATATCCATCAAAGTAATCCACTATATAAACAAACTCAAAGGAAAAAAACACATGATCATATCACTAGATGCTGAGAAAGCGTTTGACAAAATTCAACACCCCTTCATGATAAAAGTCTTGTAAAGCTCAGGACTTTAGAGTCCATACCTAAACATAGTAAAAGCAATATACAGCAAACTAGTAGCCAGCATCAAACTAAATGGAGAGAAACTTGAAGCAAACCCACTAAAATCAGGGACTAGGCAAGGCTGCCCACTCTCCCCCTACTTATTTAATATAGTATTGGAAGTCCTAGCCAGAGCAATTAGGCAACACAAGGAGGTTAAAGGGATACAAATAGGAAAGGAAGAAGTCAAAATCTCACTATTTGCAGATGATATGGTAGTATACTTAAGAGACCCCAAAACTTCCACCAGAGAACTCCTAAACCTGATAAACAACTTTAGCAAAGTGGCTGGATATAAAATTAACTCAAGCAAATCAGTAGCCTTCCTTTCTCTACTCAAAAGAAAAACTGGCTGAGAAAGAAATTGTGGAAATAACACCTTTCACAATAGTCAAAAATAATATAAAATACCTTGGTGTGAACCTAACCAAGCAAGTAAAAGACCGGTATGACAAGAACTTCATGCCCCTGAAGAAAGAAATCGAAGCAGATCTCAGAAGATGGAAAGGTCTCCCATTCTCATGGATTGGAAGGATTAATATAGTAAAAATGGCTATTTTTCCAAAAGCTATCTACAGATTTAATGCAATTCCCATCAAAATTCAAACTCAATTCTTAACAGAGATAGAAAAAGAAATCTTAAAATTCATTTGGAATAACAAACAACCCAGGATATTGTAAACTACTCTCAGCAATAAAAGAACTTCTGGGGGAATCACCATCCCTCAGTACAAGCTGTAATATAAGGTAATAGTGATAAAAACTGTGTGGTATTGGAACAGAGACAAGCAGAAGGATCAATGGAGTAGAATAGAAGACCCCAGAAATGAACCCCCATACCTATGGTCACTTGATCTTTGACAAAGGAGCTAAAACCATAGAGTGGAAAAAAAGACAGCATTTTCAACAAATGGTGCTGGACCAACTGGAGGTCAGCAAGTAGAAAAATGCAAATTAATCCATACTTATCTCCTTATACAAAGCTCAATTCCAAGTAGATCAAGGACTTCCCACTAAAACGAGCCACACTGAAACTGGTAGAAGAGAAACTGGGGAAAAGCCTGGAACACATGGACACAGGAGAACAGTTTCTGAACAGAACACCAGTGGCCTGTGATCTAAGAACACGAATTGACAAATGGGACCTTATAAAATTGCAAAGCTTCTATAAAGCAAAGGACACAGTAAATAGGACAAAGCAGCAACCAACAGAATAGGAGAAGATCTTCACCAACCCTACATCTGATAAAGGGCTAATATTCAAGGTATACAAAGAACTGAAGAAATTAGACTCTAGACAATCAAAGAACCCTATTCAAAAATGAAACACAGAGCTGAACAAAGAATTCTCAACTGAGGAAGCTCAAATGGTTGAGTAGCACCTAAAGAAGTGTTCAGCATCCCTAGTCATCAGGGAAATGCAAATGAAAACAACACTGAGATTCTACCTCACACCAGTCAGAATGGCTAAGATCAAAAACTCAGGTGACAGCAGATGTTGGAGAGGATGTGAAGGAAGAGGAACACTCGTCCACTGTTGGTGGGATTGTAAACTGGTACAACCACTATGGAAAGCAGTATGGCGGTATCTCAGAAAATTGAACATAGTGTTACCTGAGGACCCAGCTATACCATTCCTGGGGATATATCCTAAAGACATTTCAACATACATCAGGGACACATCCTCTACCATGTTCATAGCAGCCTTATTTATAATAGCCAGAAGTAGGAAAGAACCCAGATGCCCTTCAACAGAAGAATGGCTGCAGAAAATGTGGTACATTTATACAATGGAGTACTGCTCAGCTATTAAAAACAATGAGTTCATGAAATTCTTAAGCAAATGGATGGAGCAGGAAAATATCATCTTGAGTGAGGTGACCCAGTCTCAAAATAACATACATAGTATGCACTCACTGATAAGTGTATATTAGCCCAAAAGCTCACAATATCTAAGAAACAACCTATAGACCACATAAAACTCACAAAGAAGAAGGAAGACCAAAGTATGGATGCTTTGGTCGTTTTTAGGAGTATCAGAAGTTTCAACCAGAGCTCCCAAAGTCTAAACCACCAGCCAGAGAGCACAAAGGGAAGGACTCATGTCTCCACCTATATAGGTAATTGAGGGTGACCTTGTCAGACTTCAGTGGAAGTGGAGGGCCATGGTCCCCAAAAGTTTGGATCCCCTACTGTGTGGGAATTTGAGAGCAGGGAGATGGGACTGGGAGGATGTTTGGAGCACACCCTTATAAAAATAGGAGGAGTGCTTGTGGGATAAGAGGTTTTAGGGGAGAATGGGAGAGGAGATAACATTGAAAAGTAAATAAGTATAATACCTAAATAAAAAACACACAGATAAAGGGTCTAAAAAAAAAGAAAGGGAGAGAGTTTACATATTTTAAATTATTTTCAAAAGTTTCTAGGAGTTGCTTATTGGCTAAAATTCTATTTTAAGCTCTCCACAAAAGAATTTAAGTCTCTGTTCAATATTCTCAAGAGAGATGTAAATCCTAATTTTCCTCAACAATTAATTAACAAAAGCGAGGTAACCTCACAAAAAGTAGAAGAAACTATTACTAATTGATATATTATATAGTCTGATTAGTTGTCGGCGGTGCTATAACAGTCCTTTGACAAAAGATTATTAATATAGATTTATATAACCTTAAATAGGGTCTTCATGACTCTCTGAGTGTGGAAGGAGCGACTGTTGGCACTTCTGCCCTGATTTTGCAAGAACTCTGAAAAATTGGCTTTAAAAACAAAAGAGGGGGAATGGTATCCCCTCAGAAGGAGTCCTCCTGAAATACTCTCCATCATGCCTTGTTCACTTTTATATTTCTAAAGCTGAAAGCTCATGGCAAATCTGCTGCTGACTGCCTCTGGCACCACCGAGACCAACAAAACTTTGCCACAGATATGGGGAAGGACCCTCGTATCCTTAAAGGAAATGGCCCAGACCCAGTTTCCTTATGGGGCCGAGCATTCATATGCCTGTTTGATACCACAGAAGGCACAGCTAACCGGCTACCAAAAAGATTAATGAAAAAAAATAGATAACCCCATAAAGCCAGGCCTAACCATAAATACAATGAATAACAACTTACATCCAGGGAAGAGAAATCTCCCTGAGAATTCCCTTCTTTTTCCTTTCCAGGTAAAAATGAATCACCCATGATGTCTGCTGTTAGAAGTTCTAATCCAGATGCTGGCCTCTGAACTTATACTACTCAGACCTTTGAAGGGCCACAGACAAGAACATCAAACACCTAGAGACTGACATCACTATTCTGAAGAAATCCCTCGTTTCACTCTCTGAAGAGATCTCCTAAAATCACAAAGATACTTATTGGACCTGATTTACTCTATTACAATAGAAAAGGTTGTGTACAGGTCTTGACTGTGTACAACCCTTAAAGAAGAATGTTTCCTTTACATAGACAAGACAAGGAGGGTTAAAGAGAGCATGAAATAGGTCAGTGAAGGCACTAAAAAAAATCAGAGAGGGAAAGAGACAGATGAATGCTGGTACAAGAATTGGTTGTCAGCCTCTCCAAGGTTGTCAACCCTATTTCCTCCCATCTTGGGACCATTATTTGGGTTCTTTTTGCTTTTTTCTGCTGGTCCCTGGGCCTCAAATAGGCGGACTAACTCTGTGATACAACAGATAAATAATTTGGTAGCAAAACCTATTCAGATACATCATCATAAGTTCGCTATGGAGGACCATGAGACTCAAGATGAGGTACAGGGTGTTTCCAAAACCCATCTCCACCCAACCTAAAATGGGGGACTTCTGTCCCTAGACCAAGCAGAGGGTGCCAGGCCACCCAGAACCTCCTCTGACAGGCGATCTGAATTCTTGCTTAGGCTGTGAGGCTAAGCACTGCAAGGGACTATAAATAAAAGATAAAAATATTTCTCTGGGTTCCCTGAGGGACAAGTCTGACTGCATAGGGGTTGATGTCAAAAGTATCCCCTCTCCAGGGAAAAGACATCGAGATGGGTATGGCCCTCATGCCTCACTGGACAACGACAGGGGGACAGAAGCCATTACAAGGTCCCCTTCAACTACTGGAGGTCAGGCCTCTATCCCTGCCTTCTCAAGTTTATAATTGCCATAGCCCTTCTATACTTAGAGAAGGGAGGAGTTGTCAGGGGCAGCCCTGCTTACACACTGAAGGCCTAAAATCAGCCATAGGCCTAAAATTAGCAATAGGCCTGTCCTACAGGTATACTAACACCAAGTCTTGGGTCTCAGTGGAAACACATTGAAACAGATGGCTATTAACTGTTGTAAATAGGCAGCTTTTGTGGAAATTTACAAGCCTGAGTAGTCACAGACCTTTTAAATAGGTAGCCTTGGCAGACAATACCAACTTAGATAAGTACAAGCGAGTCATAGGCAGAGTCATAGTGAATTGTCTCCTGAACCTTCACCCAGCTGATACCCAGTTCTGAAGATATCTGTATTCCCCCTGAACACCCACACTCCAGTGTCATTCCCCTCCCCACATCCTGCCTTTCTGTGTTTATAACCCCTGTGTGAATGACTTACGATTTGAGAAAAAATATTTAACAAAAAATAAATAAATAAATAAATATGAATGCATTAAAAATGTCCCTATCTTAGAGATCTACCAATTTGTGTAAAAGGAAAATCCTCATACTCACTGGATACTGTGATCAGCTATGAATGAAAGGAATGTTGGTCTTTTGTCTTTAGGAAAATGATCAGATGTGAGAATATTAAAAATTAACCAGACTCAATAAAAAGAAAAAAAAGAAAAGCAACAACAACAATGAAAGCAAAACCAACAATAACAACAAAAAGTATAAAGTCGGAGAAAGGAGTAGGCCAAACAAGAGATGAAAAGCATTTGTGTAGGACTTGAAGAGCAGTTGTAAGTCATTAAAATAATTTTGTGTAGTACTTGAAGGGAAATGTAAGTCATTAAAAGAATATGGGTAAGAAACTT
The DNA here is from genome assembly GCF_004785775.1 of Grammomys surdaster. NCBI lineage: Eukaryota > Metazoa > Chordata > Mammalia > Rodentia > Muridae > Grammomys > Grammomys surdaster. The sequence goes on from NW_021604591.1 coordinate 6,966,336, forward strand.
GGAAAACATTGACAAGAAGAAAATCAAGACATTAGAAAAATTAGAATCCTGGAGTTAACATTTTATTCTGTGTGTAAAAGTGACACGGAATAATATACAGAATAAACAAGGACTAAACACTAAAGCAATATGCTTAAGCAAAACTGTATCCATAATCATCATGAATTTAGTGTGTATTAATTTCAGCTAACGTAAGGAGTTAAACAAATGTGGGAAAAATGCAAACTATATCTATATTCACACTCCTTTATTAGTGAGGACTGGATTCTATATACTTTCCTGAACCTAAAGACTATAACAATGTCTGTACGTAAGGTTTTTTCTTCCTCATATATAGCTTAGATAAAGTTTAATTACCAAAGTAGTTGCAATAGGAGATTAATAATAGTCACTAAAACTCGAACATAACACTAAACATAGCCACATGGCACTATGGTAACTATCTGTTAACCTAGATAGATACTGTGACTAACTGTAGTATACTAAACACTGAGTGTATCATCTGAACAAAAACTGTAGTATACTAAACACTGAGTGCATCACCTGAACAAAGCCATGATTCAAATTCTAGGTCTGATGGAGCTCATTGGTGTGGGAATTCAGCATCTTCTTCAGAGGGGAGAATGATTTAAAACTCATGAATGTTTCATCTTCAAAATTTTCCATTTAATATTTTGCTCCATGGTAGACTGCTCTTAAGTAAAATTGCAGAAAGCAATCCCAGACTAGAAAGCCTAGTGGACTGTTTAATAGACGTTTAGTTAAGATTTAACAAATGGGTAAATTAAAAACAAAAGACTATAAAATTATAGATACTATGTACAACATTGAGTAAACAAAAATAGAAATGACTATTTTAATATCATCTGGGATTTACATGTAAATAAGAAAAAATATTTAAAGTCAAAAACTGCATTATTTAGAAAGACAACATTCAAAATGTGTATCATCAACAGAAGAGAATTTCAAGATACATGGAACAAAAGATGATATAATTAAAAATAGAAAGACTAGGGAAAAAAATGAAAATCAAAGATTACACTTCTCCATATATTCCTCTTCTCTCTACAGTTTCTAATTTTAGGCCAATTTTTATCTTAAAGATTTCATTATTTTAAGCAGTACACTAAAAATGTTTACTTGATATTTTTAGAATATTCTATTTAACATCAGAATACACATATAAAAATTACATGGAATATTTACCAAGCTGGACTTTATTGTAGACATAAAACAAATGCAAACTTTAAAATAATTGAAAAGCATTCTATGTGATCTCATTTTTAAAAGGTATGAACTAGAAACCATGCCAAAACCATACAAAAATAAAATAGGGAGACATCTAAATCTATGAAAATTGTGACTAGATCTGTGGGCTAATGAAAATCGTCAAGGAAAACATAGAATCCTATGAAAATAAAAGTAGAACAAATAAAAACACATGTAATGAAAAAAATCACCTGAAGATGGAATGTGGCACTGAGTGGCTGAGACTAAATATTTCTAATCAGGAAGGTTCCCACCCTAACATTGAAAGGAAGGTCTATGATATTTATCATCTTTGTTCATGAAAACAAAGTAGAGCTCAGGATCTAGTAAAGATCCAAACATACTTCAAATGAAGTGAAAACAGTAATCTGATTGATAAAAATTAGTGAGACAGAGTCACTAGTCAAAAAAGAAAATAAATAAAATTGATATCCCCTGGCCTGAGAAGGCATCTGTTGGTAATATGTTTTGCTGTGAGCCCCAGAACAAATACTTTTTAAAAGCCAGGTACTATAACATGCACTTGTATTTTAAGGTTTGGGAAGTCTGAGATTGATAGATCCCTAGTGCTTGCTGGTGGTCAGCCTGGCTTACTTAGTAAGTCCCATCCTACATGAGAACCCAGATTATAAAACAATGTGGGCAGCATCTCAGAAATAAAACATGTTTGTCTTCTGACCATGCAATCACAAGTGCATGTATGTACAAACACACACACACACACACACACACACACACACACACACTCATACAAACTTACACATAGATAAAGAAAAGAAGTAAAGATTAGTCTAATAAAATTGACAAAGATTTATAGCAAGCATACACAGTGGACCTGTGTGATGAATCAACAGAGCTACACATCTTAACATAAAGCTTGTAAGAGTTCCCATTATGCTATCCTACTTAGCAGCTAATCAGAAATAGGCTGGACTTTTAAAACACAATCAAGTCCTTCTGGACTGAGCGACCTTGGGCACTGGGCCCACACACAGTCCCACAACACTCAGAGGAAGTTGTACTCCTAGATGGTCTAAGACATAAAGGAAAATAGGATTTCAGGATCCTAGAGGCAGCTTGACTCACAGGAGTTCTGACACACTCAGAATCTCAGGATCACAGGATCCCAGAATCACAGGATCAAAGAGACAGCTGGACTGTAAGGAGTTATGATAAAATAAGGATCTCAGGAGGGACAGACTCCAGTAAAAAATAGCAAGGATAGATAGGACTAGAAATGACAAGATGGCAAAAGGCAAGCACAAGAATATAAGTAACAGCAATCAAGGCTACTTGGTATCATCAGAACCCAGTTCTCCCACAAAAGCAAAACCTGGATACCCCATCACACCTGAAAAGCAAGATTCAGATTTTAAAATCACATCTCATGATGATGATAGAGGACTTTAAGAAGGACATAAATAACTTCCTTGAAGAAATACAAGAGAGCACTGGTAAACAGGTAGAAGCACTTAAGAAACACAAAAATTTCTTAAATAATTATAGGAAAACACAACCAAACAGGTGAAGAAATTGAATAAAAACATCCAGGATCTAAAAATGGAAATAGAAATAATAAAGATATCACAAATGGAGACAACCCTGTAGATAGTAAACCTAGCAAAGAGATCAGAAGTCATAGATACAAGCATCACCAACAGAATACAAGAGATAGAAGAGAGAATCTCAGGTGCAGAAGATACCATGGAAAACACTGACACAATAGTCAAAAAAATTCAAAATGCAAAAACCTCCAAACACAAAACATCCAGGAAATCCAGGACACATGAGATGTCCAAATGTACAGATAATAGGTGTAGAAGAAGAGAGAAGATTCCCAACTTAAAGGGCAAGTAAATATCTTCAACAAAATTATAGAAGAAAATTTCCCTAACCTAGAGAAAGAGATGCCCATAAACATACAAAAAGCCTACAGAATGCTAAAGAGACTAGACCAGAAGAGAAATTCCTCCCACTACATAATAATCAAAACACAAAATGCACAAAACAAAAGAAAAATATTGAAAGCAGTAAGGGCAAAAGATCAAGAAACATGTAAAGGCAGAACTATAAGAACTACAATAGATTTCTCAACAGAGAATCTAAAAACCAGAAGAACCTGGGCAGATGTCATAAAGACCCTAAGAGAACACAATTGCCAGCCCAGGCTACTGTACCCAGCAAAGCTCTCAATTACTATAGATGGAGAAACCAAGATATTCCATGAAAAAAGGAAACTTACACAATATCTTTCCATAAATCCAGCCCTACAAAGGATGATAGAGGGAAAACTCCAACAAAAGGAGAGAAACTCCATCCTAGAAAAAGCAAGAAAGTAATCTTTCAGCAAACCCAAAAGAAGATAGCCACACAAGCATAATTCTATCTCTAACAACAAAAATAAGAGGAAGCAACAATCTCCTCTCCTTAATATCTCTTAACATCAGTGGACTCAATTCCCCAATAAGAAGACATAGACTAACAGACAGGATACATAAACAGAACCCAGCATTTTGCTGCGTACAGGAAACATATCTCAGTGACCAAGACAGACAGTTCCTCAGCTTAAAAGGCTGAAAAAAAAATTCCCAAGTAAATGGTCCCAAGAAACAAGCTGGAGAAGACATTCTAATATCGAATAAAATTGACTTTCAACCAAACGTTATCAAAAAAAGATAAAGAAGGACACTTCGTACTCATCAAAGGAAAAATCTACCAAGATGGACTCTCAATTCTGAACATCTGTGCTTCAAATGAAAGGGCACCCACATTCATAAAAGAAACTTTACTAAAGCTGAAAGAACACATTGCACCTCAAACAATAATAGTGGGAGACTTCAGCATCCCATTCTCATCATGGAAACAGAAACTGAACAGAGACACAGTGAAACTAACAGAAGTTATGGACCAAATGGATTTAACAGATATCTATAAAACATTTCAACCTAAAACAAAAGAATATACCTTTTTCTCAGTACCTCATAGTACCATCTCCAAAATCGATCATATAATTGGTCACAAAATAGGCCTCAAGAGATACAAGAAGATTGAAATAATCTCATGCATCCTGTCAGATAACCACAGATTAAGGCTGGTCTTCAATAACAAAAAACAATGGAAAGCCCACATACTCATGGAAGCTGAACAAAGCTCTATTCAATGATAACTCTGTCAAGGAAGAAATAAAAAGACATTAAAGAGTTTTTATTAATTAAGGCATAACATATCAAAACTTATGGGAAACAATGAAAGCAGTGCTAAGAGGAAAACTCATAGCTCTAAGTGCCTACAAAAAGAAACTGGAGAGAGCATACGCTAGCACCTTGACAGCACATATGAAGGCTCTAGAACAAAAAGAAGCAAATACACCAAAGAGGAGTAGATAGCAGGAAATTATCAAACTCAAGGCTGAATTTAACAAGTAGAAACAAAAAGAACTATACAAAGAATCAACAAAACCAGAAGCTTGTTCTTTGAGAAAATCAACAAGATAAATAAACCTTTAGCCACACTAACCAGAGGGCACATAGACAGTATCCCAGTTAACAAAATCATATGTGAAAAGTGAGACATAGCAACAAAAACTGAGGAAAGTAAAAAAATTATCAGATCCCATTACAAAAGCCTATACTCAACAAAATTGGAAAATGTGGATGATGTGGACAATTTTCTAGACAGATACCAGGTACTGAAGTTAAATCAAGATCAGGTAAACCATCTAAATAGTCCTATAACCCCTAAAGAAATAGCAGCAGTTATTAAAAGTCCCCACCCCCCAAAAAGACCCCTAGGACCAAATGGTTTTAGTGCAGAATTCTATCAGCCCTTCAAAGAAGACCAAATATCAACACTCTTCAAACTAGTACACAAAATAGAAACAGAAGAAACACTATCCAATTCATTCTATGAAGCCACAATTACACTTACAACTAAACCACACAAAGGCCCAACAAAGAAAGAGAACTTCAAACCAATTTCTCTTATGAATATCTGTGCAAAAATACTCAATGAAATTCTCCCAAACCAAATCCAAAAACACATCAAAATGATCATCCATCATGATCAAGTAGGCCTCATCCCAGGAATTCAGGGATGGTTAAATATATGGAAATCCATAAACTTAATCCACTATATAAACAAACTCAAAGAAAAAGACAATAATCATTTAATTAGATGCAGAAAAAGCCTTTGACAAAATTCAACAGTCCTTCATGTTAAAAGTGTTGGAAAGATCAGGATTTCAAGGCCAATACTTAACATAGTGAAAGCAATATACAGCAAACCAGTAGCCAACATCAAATTGGATAGAGAGAAACTTGAAGCAATTTCACTAAAATCAGACTGAGAGAAAAATTAGGGATTAAAATGAAACCCTTCACAATAGCCACAAATAATATAAAATACCTTGGTGTGAATCTAACCAAGCAAGTGAAAGATTTTTATGACAAGAACTTCAAATTCTCTGAAGAAGAAATCAAAGAAGATCTCAGATAGAAAGATCTCCCATGCTCATGGACTTGAAGGATTACTATAGTAAAAATTGCCATCTTGCCGAAAGCAACCTATAGTTTCAATGCAATCTCCATCAAAATTCCAAGTCAATTCTTCATAGAGTTAGAAAGAGCAATGCTGAAATTCATTTGGAATAACAAAAAAACCCAGGACAGTGAAAATTATTCTCAAAAATAAAAGAACTTCTAGGGAAATCACCATCCCTGACCTCAAGCTGTATTACAGGGCAATAGTGACGAAAACTGTATGGTACTGGTACAGAGACAGGCAGGTAGATCAATGAAATAGAACTGAAGACCCAGAAATGAACCCACACATCTATGGTCACTTGATCTTTGACAAAAAGCTAAAACCACCCAGTGGAAAAAAGACTGTATTTTCAACAAATGGTGCTAGTTTAACTAGTGGTCAGCATGTAGAAGAATGCAAATTGATCCACCCTTATCTCACTGTACAGAGCTCAAGTCCATGTGGATCAAGGAATGCCATATCAAACTAGATACAATGAAACTAATAGACGAGAAAGTAGGAAAGATCTTCAAATACATGGGCACAGGGGAAAAGTTCCTGAACATAACACCAATGGCTTATGCTCTAAGATCAACAGTAGACAAATGGGACCTCATAAAATTGAAAAGCTTCTGTAAGGGAAAGGATACTGTCAATAGGATAAAATGGCAACCAACAGATTAAGAATAGATCTTTACCATTCTTACATCTGATAGAGGATTTATATCCAATAAAAGAACTCTAGAAATTAGACTCCAGAGAATCAAATAAGGCTATAAAAAATGGGGTACAGAGCTAAAGAAAGATTTCTCTTCTGAGAAATAGTGAAGGGCTTAGAATCATCTAAAGAGATGTTCAACATCCTTAGTCATCAGGGAAATGCAAATGAAAACAACCTGAGATTCCACCTCACATCAGTCAGAATGGCTAAGATCAAAAACTCAGGTGACAGCAGATGCTGGAGAGGATGAGGACAAAGAGCACATTCCTCCATTGTTGATGGAATTTCAAGCTGTTTCAACCACTCTGGAAATTAGTCTCGAGGTTCCTCAGAAAATTGGACATAGTATTATCTAATGACCTAGCTATACCACTCCTAGGCAAGAACGAGGAAAGGGATAACATTTAAAATGTAAATAAAGAAAACAACACAATCAAGCAGGATATGGTTATGCATGAATTTAGTCCCACCATTCTGAAAGATGCCCCAACATGCAACAAGGACACATGTTCCACTATGTTTATAACAACTTTATTTATAATAGCCAGAAGCTGGAAAGAACCCAGATGTCCTTCAACAGAGGAATGGATACAGAAAATGTGGTACATTTACACAATGGAATATTAGCTATAAAAAACAATGAGTTCATGAAATTCTTAGGCAAATGGATATAACTAAAAAATATCATCCTGAGTGAGGTAACCCAATCACAAAAGAACACACATGGTATGCACTCACTGATAAGTGGATATTAACCCAAAAACTTGGACTACCCAAGATAAAATCCACAGACCACATGAAGCTTAAGAAGGAAGACCAAAGTGTGGATGCTTCCTTCATTCTTAGAAGGTAATATAAAATATTCATGGAAGGAAATACAGAGACAATGTGTGGAGCAGAGACTGAAGGACAGGCCATCCAGAGATGCCTCACCTGAGGATCTATCCCATATACAGTCACCAAACTCAGACACTATTGTGGATGCCAAGAAGTGCATGCTGACAGGAACCTGATATAGCTGTTTCCTGAGAGGCTCTGCCAAAGCCTGACAAATACAGTTGGCTCTCAGTCAACCTTTGGACTGAGCACAGGGTCCCCAGTGAAGGATTTAGTGAAAGGACTCAAGGATCTGAAAGCGTTTACAACCCTATAGGAAGAACAATATCAACCAAACAGACGACCCAGAGCTCCCAGGGACTAAACCACCAACCAAAGAGTACACATAGAATGACCCACGGCTCCAGTTTCATATGTAACAGAGGATGGCTTTGTCTAGTATCAGTTGGAGGACAGGTCCTTGGTCTTGTGAAGGCTTGATACCCTAGTGTATGCAAATGCCAAGGTGTGGAGGCAGGAGTGGGTGGTGTATGGGTCGGGGAACAGCCTCATAGAAGCAGGGGGAAGGGGAGGCATTATGGGTATTCCAGGGATGGGGGAAACCAGGGAAAGGGATAACATTTAAAATGTAATTAAAGAAAATATCTAATACACAAACAACACAATCAAGCAGGATATGGTTATGCATGAATTTAGCCCCACCATTCTGAAAGCAGAGACAAGCACATCTCTGCCATTTTACATCCAGCCTGGTCCATACACTAATTTTTATGTCAGTTAATGATACATAGTGAGATTCCATCTTTTTAAAAAGTCAAGAGAGATAAGGTTATCTGAATATTATTACATCATTAAAAATTTGAAATCATTATTTAAGAGTTAACAAAACTGTGATTTTATAACTTCACCACAGTATTTTATTCATTGTTTAGAAAACTATAGTCATTATGACATGATCCTTTCTAGAATAAAATAAAATATGTCCAAAATTTTTAAATGAAAACAGTATAACCATTACCCAAAACTAGACTATTTACAGATTACACACCAAAAAAGTAGTCAGAACACTTATCAACCAATACCTATTGTGACATAAAAATCTCAGCAAAATATTGATGAATTTCATGGTAGATATATTCAACTAATTTAACCAGCTCATGATGAAAAATTATTGAAAATTACAAGACTTGATAGTATCTATAAAGTTTATATTTTAGAAAATGATTAAAAATAATTTTAACCTAAAAAAATATCAGATTAACTCGTGTCTCACTTAATGTTAAATTTCTTCCAGGAAATGAAACACTTTAAATATTGGGTTCACAAAACATACATAGTCTCAATATAGTTGTATTTAAACATCATTAATGAAGGATTTGATCCAAAATACTTTCAGATATCTGTCTATTCACATCTCTGATATAAAATGGTATTATATTTTTATATAGTCAACAAAAATTCTGCAACATCTTTAAAATCATCTCAGAGTAGTTCTAATTTTTATCACAATAGACTCAGTATTAAATACTTGATGTAGAACTTTGAAAATTGGCAGGTGGTTCTAAAATTTTTTCATTTGGTTGAGTTTGTAGATAGATAACATAGAGATCTGAAAGACCCGCTGTATTGAAAATTTAAAAATGCTGTAGAGAAAAATTGGAACTCAATTTTTAAAAGTATAGTGTCGTCATAGGAATATATCACAGTAAGAAGTCATTTCTCTTCAAGTTGATCTGTACATGTGATGGCATTCCTATGAAAATCTCAACAAGCTGTATCTTTTTCATTAAAAGATAACCACATTCACAGATTCATAGAGAAAGGACCTGTTCTAGATTATCTCAAACAATTTTGTTGAGGAGAAATTTTTTGTAAAGAATTTCTTTTTTCTGTTCAGGGATCCAAAAGAGATGACTGTATAATTATGTAGCGATCATAAGCACCCATGGTGGCCTTGGAACAAAGTCCAGCAGCAGAAGTTAAAAGTATGCTTACTGACTTTTCCCTAGAGCACAAAATCCACTTAAGAAGGAAATAGCAGTCCTAACAGATACTGCTGAAGCAATCATGTGCTCACACAAAAGGAGAACATGGCAGATTCCAGACTCCTTCATATGTCAAGGAAAAAAAGAACACAGGGGCTGTGGGGTTAGGAGAGAAGCTTGACAGGTAAAAGCAAAGAAACCAGTCCCAAGGACCTGATTTGATTGCTGGCACCCATGTGGTGGAAGGAGAGGACCATCTCCTCCAAGTTGTTCTCTGCCCTTCATAGTTGCACCACAGTATTCCTCATTCCCATAATTCCACTTATAAAAGTAAATGAGTATAATAAAATTTAATTTTTAAAATGTGAACATGAATCTTGAATTTAAAGAACAATGTAAAATTTAAAAACTTTTGATTCTGCTTTGAGTACAGAGGTTAGACAAACCCTTATTATATCTTTTTTTTATAACTTATTTTTTCTCAAATCATAATTCATTCACACAGGGGTTATAAACACAGAAAGGCAGGATGTGGGGAAGGGAATGACAATGGAGTGTGGGTATTCAGATGGAATACAGATATCTTCAGAACCAGGTATCAGCTGGGTGAAGGTTCAGGGGAAAATTCACTATGACTCTGCCTGTTACTCGCTTGTCCTTATCTAAGTTGGTATTGTCTGCCAAGGCTACCTATTTACAAGGTCTATGAATACTCAGGCTTATAAATTTCCACAAAAGCTGCCTGTTTACATTAGCTTATACCCATCTGTTTCAATATTTTTCCACTGAGACCCAAGACTTGGTGTTAGTATACATGTAGGACAGGCCTATTGCTAATTTTAGGCCTATGGCTGATTTTAGGCCTTCAGTGTGTAAACAGTGCTGCCCCTGACATCTCCTCCCTTCTCTAAGTATAGAAGGGCTATGGCAATTCTAAACTTGCTAAGACAGGGATAGAGGCCTGACCTCAAGTATTTGAAGGGGACCTTGTAATGGCTCCAGTCCCCCTGTCGTTGTCCAGTGAGGCATGAGGGCCATACCCATCTCGATGTCTTTTCCCTGGAGAGGGGATACTTTTGACATCAACCCCTATGCAGTCAGACTTGTCCCTCACAGAACCCAGATAGATATTTTTATCTTTTATTTATATTTCCTTGCAGTGCTTAGCCTCGCAGCCTAAGCAAGAATTCAGATAGCCTGTCAGAGGAGGTTCTGGGTGGCCTGGCCCCCTCTGCTTGGTCTAGGGACAGAAGTCCCCCATTTTAGGTTGGGTGGAGATGGGTTTTGGAAACACCCTGTATAAAGTAACAACCTCATCTTGAGTCTCATGGTCCTCCATAGCTAACTTATGATAACGTATCTGAGTAGGTTTTGCTACCAAATTATTTATCTGTTGTATCACAGAGATAGTCCACCTATTTGAGGGCCGGGAACCAGCAGAAAAAAGCAAAAAGAACCCAAATAATGGTCCCAAGATGGGAGGAAATAGGGTTGACAACCTTGGAGAGGCTGAAAACCAGTACTTGTACCAGCATTCATCTGTCTCTTTCTCTCTCTGATTTTTCTTTGGGCTTTCACTATCTATTTCATGCTCTCTTTAACCCTCCTTGTCTTGTCTATGTAAAGGCAAACTTCTTCTTTAAAGGCTGTACACAGTCAAGAGCTGTACACAACTTTTTCTATTGTAATAGAGTAAATCAAGTCCAATAAGTATCTTTGTGATTTTAGGAGGTCTCTTCAGAGAGTGAAACGAGGGATTTCTTAAGATTAGTGATGACAATCTCTTGTCAGTGGCCCTTCAAAGGTCTTCAAAGGTAGTATACATTCCGAGGCCAGCTTCTGGATTAGAACTTCTAACAGCAGACATCACGGGTGATTCATTTTTACCTGGAAAGGAAAAGGAAAGAATTCTCAGGGAGATTTCTCTTACCTGGATGTAAATTGTTATTCATTGTATTTATGGTTGGGCCTGGCTTTATGGGGGTATCTAATTTTTCATTAATCTTTTTGGTAGCCAGTTAGCTGTGCCTTCAGTGGTATCAGACAGGCATATCAATCCTTGGTCCCATAAGGGAACTCGGTCTGGGCCATTCCATTTAAGGGTAAGAGGGTCCTTCCCCATATCTGTGGCAAAGTTTTGTTGGTCTCGGTGGTGCCAGAGGCAGTCAGCAGCAGATTTGCCATGAGCTTTCAGCTTTAGAAATATAAAAGTGAACAAGGCATGATGGAGAGTATTTCAGGAGGACTCCTTCTGAGGGGATACCATTCCCCCTCTTTTGTTTTTAAAGCCAATTTTTCAGAGTTCTTGCAAAATCAGGGCAGAAGTGCCAACAGTCACTCCTTCCACACTCAGAGAGTCATGAAGTCCCTATTTAAGGATATATAAATCTATATTAATAATCTTTTGTCAAAGGACTGTTATAGCACCGCCGACAACTAATCAGACTATATAATATATCAATTAGTAATAGTTTCTTCTACTTTTTGTGAGGTTACCTCGCTTTTGTTAATTAATTGTTGAGGAAAATTAGGATTTACATCTCTCTTGAGAATATTGAACAGAGACTTAAATTCTTTTGTGGAGAGCTTAAAATAGAATTTTAGCCAATAAGCAACTCCTAGAAACTTTTGAAAATAATTTAAAATATGTAAACTCTCTCCCTTTCTTTTTTTTTAGACCCTTTATCTGTGTGTTTTTTATTTAGGTATTATACTTATTTACTTTTCAATGTTATCTCCTCTCCCATTCTCCCCTAAAACCTCTTATCCCACAAGCACTCCTCCTATTTTTATAAGGGTGTGCTCCAAACATCCTCCCAGTCCCATCTCCCTGCTCTCAAATTCCCACACAGTAGGGGATCCAAACTTTTGGGGACCATGGCCCTCCACTTCCACTGAAGTCTGACAAGGTCACCCTCAATTACCTATATAGGTGGAGACATGAGTCCTTCCCTTTGTGCTCTCTGGCTGGTGGTTTAGACTTTGGGAGCTCTGGTTGAAACTTCTGATACTCCTAAAAACGACCAAAGCATCCATACTTTGGTCTTCCTTCTTCTTTGTGAGTTTTATGTGGTCTATAGGTTGTTTCTTAGATATTGTGAGCTTTTGGGCTAATATACACTTATCAGTGAGTGCATACTATGTATGTTATTTTGAGACTGGGTCACCTCACTCAAGATGATATTTTCCTGCTCCATCCATTTGCTTAAGAATTTCATGAACTCATTGTTTTTAATAGCTGAGCAGTACTCCATTGTATAAATGTACCACATTTTCTGCAGCCATTCTTCTGTTGAAGGGCATCTGGGTTCTTTCCTACTTCTGGCTATTATAAATAAGGCTGCTATGAACATGGTAGAGGATGTGTCCCTGATGTATGTTGAAATGTCTTTAGGATATATCCCCAGGAATGGTATAGCTGGGTCCTCAGGTAACACTATGTTCAATTTTCTGAGATACCGCCATACTGCTTTCCATAGTGGTTGTACCAGTTTACAATCCCACCAACAGTGGACGAGTGTTCCTCTTCCTTCACATCCTCACCAACATCTGCTGTCACCTGTGTTTTTTATCTTAGGCCATTCTGACTGGTGTGAGGTGGAATCTGTGTTGTTTTCATTTGCATTTCCCTGATGACTAGGGATGCTGAACACTTCTTTAGGTGCTACTCAACCATTTGAGCTTCCTCAGTTGAGAATTCTTTGTTCAGCTCTGTGTTTCATTTTTGAATAGGGTTCTTTGATTGTCTAGAGTCTAATTTCTTCAGTTCTTTGTATACCTTGAATATTAGCCCTTTATCAGATGTAGGGTTGGTGAAGATCTTCTCCTATTCTGTTGGTTGCTGCTTTGTCCTATTTACTGTGTCCTTTGCTTTATAGAAGCTTTGCAATTTTATAAGGTCCCATTTGTCAATTCGTGTTCTTAGATCACAGGCCACTGGTGTTCTGTTCAGAAACTGTTCTCCTGTGTCCATGTGTTCCAGGCTTTTCCCCAGTTTCTCTTCTACCAGTTTCAGTGTGGCTCGTTTTAGTGGGAAGTCCTTGATCTACTTGGAATTGAGCTTTGTATAAGGAGATAAGTATGGATTAATTTGCATTTTTCTACTTGCTGACCTCCAGTTGGTCCAGCACCATTTGTTGAAAATGCTGTCTTTTTTTCCACTCTATGGTTTTAGCTCCTTTGTCAAAGATCAAGTGACCATAGGTATGGGGGTTCATTTCTGGGGTCTTCTATTCTACTCCATTGATCCTTCTGCTTGTCTCTGTTCCAATACCACACAGTTTTTATCACTATTACCTTATATTACAGCTTGTACTGAGGGATGGTGATTCCCCCAGAAGTTCTTTTATTGCTGAGAGTAGTTTACAATATCCTGGGTTGTTTGTTATTCCAAATGAATTTTAAGATTTCTTTTTCTATCTCTGTTAAGAATTGAGTTTGAATTTTGATGGGAATTGCATTAAATCTGTAGATAGCTTTTGGAAAAATAGCCATTTTTACTATATTAATCCTTCCAATCCATGAGAATGGGAGACCTTTCCATCTTCTGAGATCTGCTTCGATTTCTTTCTTCAGGGGCATGAAGTTCTTGTCATACCGGTCTTTTACTTGCTTGGTTAGGTTCACACCAAGGTATTTTATATTATTTTTGACTATTGTGAAAGGTGTTATTTCCACAATTTCTTTCTCAGCCAGTTTTTCTTTTGAGTAGAGAAAGGAAGGCTACTGATTTGCTTGAGTTAATTTTATATCCAGCCACTTTGCTAAAGTTGTTTATCAGGTTTAGGAGTTCTCTGGTGGAAGTTTTGGGGTCTCTTAAGTATACTACCATATCATCTGCAAATAGTGAGATTTTGACTTCTTCCTTTCCTATTTGTATCCCTTTAACCTCCTTATGTTGCCTAATTGCTCTGGCTAGGACTTCCAATACTATATTAAATAAGTAGGGGGAGAGTGGGCAGCCTTGCCTAGTCCCTGATTTTAGTGGGTTTGCTTCAAGTTTCTCTCCATTTAGTTTGATGCTGTCTACTAGTTTGCTGTATATTGCTTTTACTATGTTTAGGTATGGACCCTAAAGTCCTGAGCTTTCCAAGACTTTTATCATGAAGGGGTGTTGAATTTTGTCAAATGCTTTCTCAGCATCTAGTGATATGATCATGTGGTTTTTTTCTTTGAGTTTGTTTATATTGTGTATGACATTGATGGATTTCGGTATATTGAACCAGCCCTGCATTCCTGGATAAAGGCTGTTTGATAGTGATGGATAATTATTTTGATGTTTCTTGGATTCGGATCGCTAGAATTTTATTGAGTAATTTTGCATCAATGTTCATAAGGGAGACTGGTCTGAAGTTCTCTTTCTTTGTTTGGTCTTTGTGTGGTTTAGGTATGAGCCTAATTGTGGCTTCATAGAATGAAGTGGGTAGTGTACCTTCTGTTTCTATTTTGTGGAATAGTTTGAAGAGAATTGGAATTAGGTATTCCTTGAAGGTCTGATAGAATTCTGCACTAAAACCTTCTGGTCCCGGATTTTTCTTTGTGGGGAGACTTTTAATGATGGCTTCTATTTGTTTTGGGGTTATGGGACAGTTTAGATGGTTTATCTTGTCCTGATTTAACATTGGTAACTAGCATTTGTCTAGAAAATTGTCCATTTCATCCAAATTTTCCAATTTTGTTGAATATAGGCTTTTGTAGTAGGATCTGATAATTTTTTAATTTCCTCGGTGTCTCTTGTTATGTCACCCTTTTCAGTTCTGATTTTATTAATTTGGATACTGGCTCTCTGTCCTCTGATTAGTCTATCTAAGGGTTTATCTATCTTGTTGATTTGCTCAAAGAACCAGCTCCTGGTTTTATTGATTCTTTGGAGAGTTCTTTTTGTTTCTATTTGGTTGATTTCAGGCCTGAGTTTGATTATTTCCTGTCTTCTACTCCTCTTGGTTGTATTAGCTTCTTTTTGTTCCATGTCTTTCAGGTGCATTGTCAAGCTGCTAGTGTATGCTCTCTCCAGTTTCTTTTTGTAGGCACTTAGAGCTATGAATTTTCCTCTTAGCACTGCTTTCATTGTATCCCACGGATTTTGGTATGATATGTCATCATTTTCATTAATTTCTAAAAAGTTTTTAATTTTTTTCTTTATGTCTTCCCTTACCAGATTATCAAGGAGTAGGGTGTTGTTCAGTTTCCATGTGAATGTGGGCTTTCCATTGTCTTTGTCACTTTTGAAGACCAGCCTTAGACCATGGTGATCTGATAGGATGCAGGGGATTATTTCAATTTTTTTGTATCTGTTGAGGCCTGTCTTGTGCCCAATTATCTGATCTATTTTGGAGAAGGTACCATGAGGTGCTGAGAAAAAGGTATATTCTTTTGCTTTAGGGTGAAATGTTCTATAGATATCTGTTAAGTCCATTTGGTTCATAACTTCTGTTAGTTTCACTGTATCTCTATTTAGTTTCTGTTTCCATGATCTATCCATTGCTGAGTGTGGGATGTTGAAGTCTCCCACTATTATGTTGTGAGGTACAATGTGTGCTTTGAACTTTAGTAAGGTTTCTTTTATGAATGTGGTGCTCTTGTATTTGGCACATAGATATTCAGAATTGAGAGTTCATGTTGGTTGACTTTTCCTTTGACAAGTATGAAATATCCTTCCTTATCCTTTTTGATAGTTTTAAGTTGAAAGTCGATTTTATTCGATATTAGAATGGAAACTCCAGCTTGTTTCTTAGGGCCATTTGCTTGAAAAATTGTTTTCTAAGCTTTTAGTCTAAGGTAGTGTCTGTCTTTGTCACTGAAGTGGGTTTCCTGTAAACAGCAAAAAGCTGGGTCCTGTTTGTGTATCCAGTCCATTAGCCTATGCCTTTTTATTGGGGAATTGAATCCATTGATGTTAACAGATATTAAGGAGAGAGTGTTACTGCTTCCTGTCATTTTTGCTAACAGTGGAGACATCGTTTGTGTGGTTATCTTCTTTTGGGTTTGATGGAAGAGGATTATTTTCTTGATCTTTCTAGGGTATAATTGCCCTCCTTGTATTGGGGCTTTCCTGCTATTATCCTTTGTAGTGCTGGATTTTTGGTAAGATACTGTGTACATTTGGTTTTGTCATGGAATATGTTAGTTTCTCCATCTATGGTAATTGTGAGCTTTGCTGGGTACAGTAGCCTGGGCTGGCATTTATATTCTCTTATGGTCTGTATGATATTTGTCCAGGATCTTCTGGCTTTTATAGTATCTGGTGAGAAGTCTGGTGTAATTCTGATAGGTTTGCCTTTATATGTTACTTGGCCTTTTTCCCTTACTGGTTTTAAAATTCTTTCTTTGTTTTGTGCATTTTGTGTCTTGATTATTATGTGATGGGAGATATTTCTTTTTTGATCTAGTCTGTTTGGAGTTCTGTAGGCTTCTTGTGTGATTATGGGCATCTCATTCCTTAGGTTAGGGAAGTTTTCCTCTATAATTTTGTTAAAGATATTACTGGCCCTTTAATTTGGGAATCTTCACTCTCTTCTATACCTATTATCCTTAGGTTTGGTCTTCTCATTGCGTCCTGGATTTCCTGGATGTTTTGTCTTAAGAACTTTTTGCATTTTGTGTTTTCTTTGACTGTTGTGCCAATATTTTCTAAGGTATCTTCTGCACCTGAGATTCTTTCTTCTATCTCTTGTATTCTGTTGGTGATGTTTGTGTCTATGACTCCTGATTTCTTTCTTAGGTTTCTATCTCAAGGGTAGCCTCCCTTTGTGATTTCTTTATTGTTTCTACTTTCATTTTTATTTCCTGGATGGTTTTGTTCAATTCCTTCTTCTGTTTGTTTGTGTTTTCTTGTATTTCTTTAAAGGATTTTTGTGTTTCTTTAAGGACTTCGTCCTGTTTACCTGTGTTCTCAAGTTTTTTGATAGTGTTATTTATTTCCTTCTTATAGTCCTCTCTCATCATCATTAGAAGTGATATTAGATCTGGTTCTTGCTTTCCTGGTGATTAGAAAGTTCAGGACTTTCTAATGTGGGAGAACTAGGTTCTGATGATGGCAAGTACCTTGGATTGCTGGTGCTTGTATTCTTGAGCTTGCCTTTTGCTGTCTGCATCACCTTTGTACTATCTGTGCTGTCTCTGACTGGGGCCTGTCTTTCCTATTATCTAGGTTGTGTCAGAACTGTTTAGGATGGGTTTTGCTGCTGGGGTTAGAGCTGAGGCCCACGATCTGCTCAATTTTCAGGTGGAAACCAGAAGGGGTCCGGGCTCCGGGTCAGGAGTGGATTCCTGGGTCCCAGTGGGCCCTGGTTGCTCCCTGATTGGGGCAAATATTGCCACTTCGAGCTTAAGGTACTGCTTAGGTTAGAGCTTCTGGAAGCCCAGCTTCCTCTGGGTTCTGTGAGATTGGCTGCAGAGCTGATTCCCTGGATTTCCGGAGTGCTTGGGCTCAGACCGGAAGGAACCTGCATTCTGGGGCCAGGAGTGAATTCCTGGGTCCCAGTGGGTCTTGGTTGCTCCCTGTTTGGGGGCAAGTATTGCCACCTCCTAGCCTAAGATACTACTTGGGTTAGAGCTCCTGATAGTCCCGCTTCCTCTGGTTTCTGTGAGATTAGGTGCAGAGCTGCCTGCTGGATTCTGCTGAGTGCTGGGGCCCAGACTGGATGGAGCCCGCTCTCTGGGCCAGGAGTGACTTCCTGGGTCCCAGTGGGTCAGGGTTGCTCCGTGTTTGGGACAAGTGCTGCTTTTTCCTTACCTGGGATGCTGCCTGAGTTCAAGTTCCTGGGAGTCCCTCTTTCTCTTGTTTTTCTGGGGTTGAGTACAGAGGTAAAGCCTGTGACCTGTTCTATGCTCTCCCCTCCCCTTATTATATCTTAAAGCAAAATGAACTTAAAGTTTAAAAATGTCATTAATTGAAAGCCTATAAATTATAATCTGTGTAAAAGGAAAACTCAGAGGCACAGCTGTCTGTGGAATCCAAGTGCTGTGAAGGTCATAGCAGACAATCTCAAGGGAAAAATGTACAGCTAGATTAGCACAATCAATAATCTTTAATTCATAGATATCCTGAAGTTATTGACCGTGGTGGAGAGCAGAGGAAAACACTTGATGTCAATCATGGGATTGTACATATGTGCACTTGTTTCCACTCACATGTATACATGTAACATGTAGACACGCAGACAAAACAATATAATGTCAATAATGGGACTCCACATGCACACCTCTGCACAAGCAATATGTAAACATGCAGATAACACAAAAACAAATAAAATGGCTATATGAATATTCCTTAGGAGAAAGAAAACATCTTGACTTGTTTCTGTTACAATTACAATTATGATACCGTATCAGCTTTCTGGGGTGTTACACTTAGTCAAAAATAAATCAAAACCATGACTCATCTGTTATACCTAAAGTATATATTTATAACTATTGCAATATAAGAAATCGTCTCAAAATATCTCAGACAGTGTAAAAATCACTCTATAATTTCTAACTAAATCTTATTGGCAAGGATTTTAAACTATATACAAACACACGGTGCTAGGTAAACTGAAGTGACTATGTAAAAGTTGAAAGCAATTTAACAATACGGAAAATAGTTTCCATTCAACAAAACCAATGGAAAAACATGAAGGAGTAGGTCTATTCCAATTCACAAATTTTAAAAATTTTTAATCAATCAATATATTCTGATATTCTTATTTTTCCCCATACAGCTTCTCCCAGATCCTCTCCATATCCCTAGCCATCCAACTTCAAGTCCTTTTTCCTTCCCCCCACCCCCCCTTTTTCTCTCTCGGAAACAAATGTGTAAACAAACAAAACTAAAAGAGAATAAATTAAAGAAGACAACAAATCACAACACTTTACATTTAATACATTTTAGGGTGAAAAGGTTATATATTCATTGATCTGATCTGGAAAAGTATTAATTGGCAGGCGTATGTTTGTTTTTAAATAAACTTTTAGCTTGAATGTATGTGGCTTCATTTTATAGTTAATAGAAATATTTCTATCTACAGGTAGCAAAAATATATTTGGGTGCTAGAAAGATAAAGCAGAGGTTAATAGCATGTACTGCTCTTTTGGAAGATGAGTTCATTTCTCAGCCTCCACATCTGATGGTGCCCAACTGCTTGTACCTTTAGCTCCATGGTCTCTGATGTCGTCTTCTGACATCCACAGGTAGTACGCTTAGGTTCACATAAACACACACAGAAATACACAGGTACATTATTAAAAATAAAATACGTCTTTTAAAATGAATGTGTTGTCTATACAATTTAAAAATTTAACTTTCATAGATTGAGATTTAAACTTAATTGGAATAAATTTCCATTTAAAGACATCTTTATGTAATTACTTTTCTATAATCATCTACATATTTTAGGAATATTTCATTACATTTAAAGAGTTATCTATGTTAATATTTTCAAAAGCTAATTTTCTAAACTTACATGAAATTTACTTTTTATTTTTTAAAAATTATTTGTTTATTCTTCTTTCATATGCTATATCCCCATGTCAGTTTTCCCTCTTTCCACTTTTCCCATTCTGCTCCCTCTCTTCCCTTTTCCCCAAATCCACTGCTCCTGTTTCCCATCAGAAAAGATCCTACGTCCCAGGAATATCAACTAAACAGAGCATAACAAGATGCAATAACACTAGGCACAAACTCTCATGTGAAGGCTGGACAAGGCAACTCAATATTTGGAAAATTGTCTCAAGAGCAGGCAAAAGAATCAGAGAAATGCCCACTCTCACTACTAGGAGTCCCACAAAACTCCAAGC
Organism: Grammomys surdaster; assembly: GCF_004785775.1. Lineage (NCBI taxonomy): Eukaryota > Metazoa > Chordata > Mammalia > Rodentia > Muridae > Grammomys > Grammomys surdaster. Next base: position 6,986,445 of record NW_021604591.1, read on the forward strand.
TAGACAACCACAACATATAGGCAGAAGGTGTAGTTCATACCTATGCAGGCTTTGTGATTGCCAATTCAGTCTCTTTGACCCTCTATGAGAATTGCTTAGTTGATTCTGTAGGATGTGCTCTTTGGGTACCTTGAAACCTCTGGATCCTAGGAGCCTTCCTCCTCCTCTTCTGGAGGAATCCCTGAACTTCACTTAATGTTTGCCTTGGGTTTCTGCATCTGCTCCCATCAGCTGCCAGGGAAAACTTCTCTAATGAGGATCAGAGTCAGCACTAATTTATGAATATAGGGGAATATCATTAAGAGTCATTTCTTTGTTGTTGTTTTCTAGAGTGGGGTGGGGGGAGCAGTTGTGTTTGATTCTATCCTAGGTCCCTAGGCTATCCAGCCTCCCTTGGTCATCCAAGCAGTGTAAGTCATGGACTCCCTCTTTTGGTTTGGGCCTAAATTTACACCAGACTTTGGTTGGACTCTTTCACAAGTGAGCCCCCATTACCCCAGAATATCTTTCAGGCAGAACCAGTTGTGTAGGTGAAAAGTTCTGTGGCTCTGTTGGTGTCCCAGTCTCATCAATGAAAGCCTTGACTGGTAACAGAAGGTGGCCTATTCTCAAGCTCCTGTATTTTTCATTTCTAAGAGATTTCTCTAGAGTCACCCTCAAACATTCTAGGAAGTTTGCACTTCAATAAGTTCCCACGTTGCTTCCTAAGTTCTCCTCCATTGTAGTCATCCCATACTCTCTTCTTCTGTTCCATCCTCCTCCACCTGATTCCTTCTATTCCCAACCCCACTTGTTCTCAGTCCACCATGAAATCTACTTTATTTTCCCTTCCCTGAGAGAACCATGTGTTTCCCTGTACAGCCCTCTTGGAGGCTTCACCTCTCTAGTTTTATGGATTGCAGTTCTATTACCATTTACTAAACAGCTAATATTAACTAATAACTGTATATATCATGTTGGTCTTTCTGTGTCTGGGTTTCTGGGTTGCTTCACTCAGGATAATTTATTTTCTATTTCTACCTCTTTGCCTGCAATTTCCTGATTTATTTTTAATACAGCTGAGTAATACTCCATTGTGAAAATAAATGTACCACATTTTCTTTATCCATTCTTCTGTTGAGGAACATCTAGGTTGTTTCCAGTTTCTGATTATTATGGATAAAGCTGCTTTGAACATAGATCAGCAAGTGTATTTGGGATAGGATGAAGTGGTTTTTGCTATATGGTCCAGAGTGGTGTGGCTAGGTCTTAAGTTAGATTGAACCCAATTTTCTGACTAGCTTCCATATTGATTTCCATAGTGTCTGTTCAATTTTTCACTCCCATCCAGTGGAAGAGTGTTCTCCTTACTCCACATCCTTGGCAGGTTGAGCTGTCACTTATGTCTTAGCCATTCTGACAGGCATAAGATGGAATGTCAAAATAGTTTTCACTTGCATTTCCCTGATGGCTAAGGATGTTGAACAGTTCATTAAGTGATTCTTGGTCATTTGAGATTTCTCTATTTAAATCTGTACCCCATCCTCTTCCACCTTTAGTTTTTCCTTTATCAGTGTTCTGGAATATGATTTCATATTCATTTCTGAGGTTGGAAAAATGGCTCAGTTGTTATGAACACAGGCCACTTTTCCAGAGATTCCAGGTTTGATTCCTTGCATTCACATGGTAGTTGAAAACTGTGTTCAATTCCAGTTGAAATGATTTACTCCTCTTCTGACCAGGAAATGCTGTACTCACATAGTGCTCAGACAAACACGTGGGCAAAATACTCAAACACATAATGATAAAAGTTAAAAAATATTAAATCACTCTTTACTTATTTAATTATTTATGCCATGAGTGCATTTTAGAAACATCTGTGCTTTCATAATTTTCTCTTTCATTAATTGGTACCTATATTTAAAGTATAAATTAAGCCATATAGTAGTATTTATAGCCTTAAGAATATACTGTAAACATCCCACAAATAATCTGTAATTTTTCACCAGAAACAATTTTATATCATAATCTCTGATACTATTCATACTGAGATTCTAGTGCCAGCCAGATGCCACCATTTTTCTCAGTGTTCAGCCAAGAGAACTTCCTTTCACATGCCGTTCAATAGATAGGGGGGCATCAAACACTCACAATCCAGCTTTATAATTTCTCAGATTACCTTAGTCAGAAATGCTGAATATCAAAGATTTTTTAAAGATACTATATTATTACTTATAATATGATGATAGTATGATATTGTTCATTATATTATTGTTTTTAATCTCACTGAGTGTTCAAAATTTGTGTATGTGTGGGTTTTGTGTGTCTCTGAATAACTTGTTTCTTTATCACAGCATGCTCATGCAAGCACAGAGGGGATTCCTGAGAAAGCATTATGGATTAAAATGACAGAAAACCTCAAAACTGAACTGACACATAGAGCATATAAACTTTGTGGAGTAACTTGCAAAAGTCCTGAAATTAGACATGGGTCCTAGTCTGAAGACTCTGTTACTGAAACTCAGGCAGCTAGAGGTCTAATTTTGTTTCTCATACATGATAATTCCAGTGTGACTAACACTCTTCTTTATGATGTAGATACTTGGTTTAACTAAATAAAATATTTCTTTTCCTAGCTTACTTTCTAATAACTCCAGTACAGCTCAAGGTGGCCATCACTAAAGTACATCAAACACCATTACATTATAGGTAACAAAACGTTGTTTATTTTGTACTTAATAGTCTTGACCAGTACCAGAAAACATGGATTTTGATATATAAATAGCTCTGAGAAATACATATTGCATATCACATATCAACAATAAATATTGATTGAAAGATTATGAGATTATTTTGTCATTCCACATATTTTCAGTATATGCTATATGTAATGCCTGTCTACTGGAATTGTACAAATTTTTATACAAGCCATATACTTAACAAATCATTTATTTTTAATCTTTCTCTGTTTCCCTAATTGACATGTCTTGCAGTTAAATATTCTATCCTATGTTGTAATGTGATATCCCCTTTAAATTAATTTCTCTTACATGCAGTTACTTAATATAAAAGTTGAAAATGGCAAAAAATGTTCCTCTGACTAATTATTTAATGACCAATCTCTAAATATTCTGTAATTTGCAATGGTTTAACCTGGAATCTTGTGATGATATCTGTGTCAGGAGGAAAATGTAATAGCACCAGCTCCTATGAAGTGAAGAAAAACATGAATGCTGTGAAGCAAGAGGTCTCAGAACAAAGCTGTGCTTTCTACTGGACTTCAGCAAGGCTGAGCAACCGAACAGAACTTAACAACTGTTGAAGGGTTAGAATGTTACACATCTAGAGCCAAGTATATTCAGCCATATTTACCTTCCTACTAGCACTTGTTGTCCTTCTATATATATGAAGTAACTAATGTACTTGTGTTCATTAGGAAAACATGTTGGACCACATGAGCAGACAACCAAACCTATATTGCCAGGCCATAGCCACTCATATTTGGCTTTGAATTAAACTAGCGTTTATCTCCTTTAAAGTGAGAGACAAGTTGGATGTGGACGGTGCCGTGACACTTTAGACTCCCTGGTAATACTCTGAGGAATACACTCTCAAATGTTTGCGGTCTTTACCCATTCATTTCTACACTCTCACATTTGACACATGGATACTAATTCCACTCTATGATAATCTTTATCAAAGGTGTGTTCTGCATCTCACAGAACAGATAATGCTGATATAAAAGAACATTTTCTCTGCATATACAGAGGTCAGTCATTATTACAAGAAATTGGTTCTGTTCACATCATTTCCTGAAGGAGAACCTTCTCCTCACTAGTAATTACATAGAGAGAAATAAGATAACATAGGGGTTAGAGGAAATAATGGAAGTACATGGGCCACTGTGGTATGTGTGACCATGGTGGTTATTAGGATTTGTAGGTCAAGAATTCTGCTACAAACTCAAGTCCTAAAACAGTTTATATCAGTTTCATTCCAGCTGAGATAAAACAGTCTGATTAAAATCAGGTTAAGAGAGAAAAAGTTTTATTTCAGGTTGGAAGGTGATGTCCATCAGTAGCTTGAAGCAGAAACCTTGAGTGAAAGGTGACTTATTGGCTTGCTCAGAGGACGATGCTTAGTTGGCTTTCTTATATTGCCCTCGAAGACTTTCCCAGGGAATGGTGCCATTCACAGTGGGCTGGACACTCCTGTATCACTTAAAAACCAAGACAAAACACACACACACACACACACTCATACACACACACACACACACACACACACACACACCACATTACAAGCCAATCTGATCTTTACAAACCATCAATTAGGAATGCTTTCTCAGATCACCCTAGGCTGTGTCAAAATGAAAGTTACAGCATAATATGACAGAAAAGTTTATAATGACAGAATAAAGTTACAGCCACATTTGTCACATTGCTAATACACAACTCTGGAGACTATACACATGCACTATATTTTGATGCTCAGAATGATAGAATAAAAATTGATTTCAATGTTCTATTTTCCTTGCCACCATTGAAGCATAACTAATAGGTAGAATTGACATATTCTTCAGACATCAGTATAATATTTCAATACACATACAAATTGTGAGCTGATGAAATTCACACTGAAAGAAAATTGTAGTCTGACTGCAATGCCAGGGCAAGAGGAATACTTGAGATTTCATTTTATGAAATAATCGCACTGTATAAGGTACTGGAAGCAATCCTTAAATCTTCAGGGAGTACCCATGAGACCTCCAAGGGAAACTCATATGAAAAACACTCAAGATTTCCCCACAATTTTTTGCATTGTGAGTTGTGGATAATGAGGCCTCATGGCAGATGTATAAATATCATTAGAAATTATAAATGTATTAATTAGGTATGAGGCAAATATAGTTCGGATATTTTTAGTATCTCTGACTTCTTGGCAAGTTTAGATTTACTTTTTGGAAAATTATTTTATGTAGCAGAATTATCCTCAGTAGGTGTGTTGTCTTTGGTTAGGTTGTCGTCATGCTTCATTAATGTAATCTCAATATAGAACCAAATATAGAAAACACCACATGAAATATAAATAAAATATCCAATAAAAATTTTTTTTCCAAAAAAAAGGAAAAAAAAGAAAACACCACATAAAATAATTCACTGTTTTAATCATTCAGTTAATTACAAAATTTTAATCAAGGCTTTTGGTAAAGGCAGTGCCTGTTGGAGGAGTTAGTCACCATGTGCTTACTACCAGTTCGCAATGGTCCGTACATGCACAGCACGCACTTGCTTCTACATTTACTAATCCCTGATCCTGCCTGACACCCTGAGAGGATCGAAGACAGAGCATATGACTGGGGCAGCCAATTGGCTTGTGTAAGTAGCGGTTTCCGACAGGGCAGATGTGGGCAGGGGCTGGAGCAAAAGCTAGGGCAACAAATGCCCATCTCTCCATTTGCTCATTTAGTCTCCTTAAATCTTCCATTTAGGGCATACTGTGATGGAGGTATTGTGCTATTCCTCAGAGTCTAAGCAGCTCCTATTATCTAAGAAGTCATTCCATGGAAAGATGCAAGCAGTATCTATTCTCTACTTATGCTATTCTAGTGATGACCCAAAGTACCCATGATTCTACCAATGTTGACCTATTGAGGAATCAATAAGATCATTGTGCTTACTTAGAGAGTATGGAGAACAGGTTACTGACTAGGACTTCAAAGCACAAAGCCACCTAACTAGAAAGTCTCCTTCCACCATGAATGTTGACGTCCCTATAGTCTCATAGATAGATTCTCTTCTCTAGAACCTTCTGACATATGTAGTCATGTGCAGTTATAGCAAAATTCATACAAACACCTGAAAGCAGCAGCTGGGATCTCAGGTGAAGTTAGGATAATCAAACCCATTCTCTCCTGTGAGAGATGTCAACTGTCACCACCATTCCTGATGGGTTCTTAAAGCTGACACAGCCAATTGGTAGAAGAAGGCAAGTATTTTGTTTAAATGACCATGTTTTACAACAATTAGATTCCTAAACCTGTATTTGATAAACCATCTCATAACCTATGAAGCATCTTTAGAATAGTCTGGACAAATTGATTTTAACATTGATATTTTTATGACATTTAGTTCCTTGTGTAATATGTATATTGATGTGGATGAACCCCAGAGCACATGAGGTCAGAATACAACTTTTCATGGTCAAGTCTCTCCTTCCATCATGTGGATTCTGTAGATAGAACTCAGGTAGTTGGGCTTTGCAGAAAGCATTTTATATGGTTAAACTATTTTTCTCAGTGGAGACATTGGTACTTTTGAACTTTAACCATTTAGGCAATATTAACTATTTAGCACTTAACCCCCACCACGAAGTTGCTGAGTGTAAACCAGAAAGAGTGATATTCAGCCCAGTCAAACTAACTGAATCTATTTCCATAGCTAGTATTAGAGGTACTTAGCAAATACTTAAGAATTGATGGGAAATCAGCAAATCATAGGCCTGTTCATCATTCAGTGAAAGAGCTCAAGTTGTCAGCGGCCACACGTAGCTAACTATGAGTAGTTTGATACTTTGCTTTTAACTACTAACACACTTGATACTTTTCCAGGTAGGGAAGAATAGGACTGAAGATATTCGGTGAGTGTTAAAACAATTTTCTCCAAGTCATAGGTTCAATGAGCAATAGAAGGCAGTCCTTCCATTCTACAGCCCTAAAATTAAATCGCAGAATACATTTGGAGATGGAAGCAAAGATTATTTGAATCCCAAGTAAAATAAAACCAGCACACATACCCAAGTGCAGGAAATCAGGGAAGCAGCAGGAAGAGTAGACATGTCACAGGGAAGTTTTAAAACAAGTTTCAGATGTAACTAGACAGAAATTGTAGAGCGAAGTAGACTGTGTAATATGCAATGACTAAAAATACATAAGAAAAGAAGAGGCAGCATATTGCACAATATATTTGATACTGGAAAGTGGACAGGAACACTAAGGAAATGTCTAGATATGCAGTAGCACACAAAGTTGCTTCTGTGTACAAGAAAATATGGCTGTTATTTGAGGGAAGATGTAAGACCAATGGTCTTTTATTTTCAAGGCCAGGAGGCAGTATGAACAATAAGAAAATATTTAATAAAATTCAGAAGCAAAAACTATTTGCAATAAAATAGCAAAACTAGCAGATAACTTCTGAAGGAACAAAGAGCAACAAACAAGAACTGACTGGAGAAAATAGTTTCAGAGATAATAAAACACTTGTAAAAGTCAGGGCAAGCACTCATGTGCCAGAAAAAGTGCTCAAAGTATATCCGTAATCGGCAAAATGGGATATTGCTGTTGCTATTATTAATGATTGTCAGGGAAGAGAAAATTGGGATACTAAATACACAAAGTCAATTAAATGAAGGATGAATTTTACATAGATTAGATTAATCTTATTTTGCAAGAGTAAAGCCTAGAGATAGAAACTGTTGCAGAGGGGTTGTACTTGTAGAGAATTTTACCCTAAACCAATTCAATTGTTGTCATGTGGATGGAGACTAGAGTATTTCTCAAATAGAAAAATTGCCCAAGAATAGGAAACAAATCTGTTAAGGATACAATCAAAGAATAATATTTAAGAAAATGTCAAAAACAAGTCAAATGTGAGTATAATCTTTTAGACATATGTGCAGGACCTTTAGAATTTATTACCAAGAGCTTGGTTTTTTAAAAATAATTTATTACTATTTAATTTGACTTATTTCATGTCTATGAGCACATGCATGGCACAACACAAATGTGGAAGTCAGAAGACAACTTGTAGGAATGAGATCTCTCTTTCATCATGTGGTACCTGATTATCAAACTCAGATAATCAGGCAATGAACTGCTGAGTTATCCTACTGGCCACAGAGCCTACACTACATTAACATGTTATAAATATTATTAAGGAATAATTTGTGTCCCTACAATAGTCTAAAACTAATGGGGACTTGAAGTGCTTGTTTTTATATATGATGAGTAGCGAAAATTAAGGAAAATATTAGAGATCTTTAATGGGAGACAATGAAGACATCATCTCTCTTTTTGGAGTACTTCAGACAATTATCTACAGACATCAAGAAATTTCTTATCAAACTGAAGCCACAAAGATACTTTTACAGTGGACTTTCTAGTATTTAGAATAGTCAGAAAATACATTTGTTATTTTAATCAAATAGTCTCTGATATTTTGTTATGGCAGCCTAACTTATGCAGATAAATATATTTGTAGAAAATAGTATCCTATTCAACATTTAAGTAACAATGAATTTTAAAGGTAAGAAACTATACATTATTTTTCATATGTAAAGTTTTTAACAGGAATTAGAAGACAAAATTGAATGCATGACACACAAGGCGGGGGGAAAGAAGTCATCAAGGGTATCATTAAAATTTACACATTGATAATGGACTTGGGCAGCAATGTCCTTCATTTCAAATGGAGCTGATCAATAGTTGCATATATACTCAAGTAATGAGACAATATGAAGAGTAAAGCCAGATATTAAATACTAATACTTAAGCATTTGCATAGATTTGTAGTTAAACACACTTGATTAAAAAACCTGAAAATCCAAATTTCCAAAAACCTGTGCATTCATCTGAGAATAAAATCAGCTCAGGGCAAACAGGATGGGAATGGGAATGTGTGGATACAAGTTCACCTTATTTTCTGAACTGTAGATTGTACAGTTTCTAAGCTATGTGACCTGGCTAGCCTTGAAAATCTGTAATTATATTTTGATTTTAAATAAATAGGCAAATGAATCAATGTTTGAAAAGACAATGCTAGAATAAGTGGTATCTCTCCTTTGCAAGGAGAGGAGATATGCATGGAATTGCAGAAGTGGTGTCATAATTGAATAAGAATTCTCACCCAAAGACAGTGTGGAAAATAACTTGTTTTGAACTAAATCAGAGAGCATTAAATTAAACTACAAGAGAAAACAAGTCCTTCTCTAAATTCAGGTTAAAGGGTCATTATCTCAGTGAGTTGCAGAGCCTGAGAAGATTATTGAAATTAAGCAGGATCTGAATCAAAGTGAGCCTGTCCAAAGACAGGCCCTCTTAAGAGGAAAGAGCTGAGAAATATGAGGAAGCTACTGGGAAAATGGAATGTGAATATCTACAGGGAGCTTATATGTACCCCAGCATTCAGGGGGTAGATATAGTTAGGAAGATGAGAATTTGAAGGCCAGCCTCAGCTAGACCGCAAGTTTCAAGCCAGCCTATGCTAATAATATTCTGTCTCAAACATGTGCCATTCCCTCTCTCTCTCTCTCTCTCTCTCTCTCTCTCTCTCTCTCTCTCTCTCACACACACACACACACACACACACACACACAAACAGACACAAACAGACACACACACGGTGGGGGGACACACATACACACAGGCATGCATTCACATACACACACACAAAAAAACCAAAAACCAAAAATGACAACAAATACATTTGCCATTTGAGAGGAATCCTCAGTGTCAATTTTGCTGGCTTCCTTTTACACGTCTCTGTCTTGCATGTCCCTGTGGAAGATCCTGATAATCACTTAGGAGACTTCTAGCTTTGCTGTTTACCTTTCTCCTCCACACAAGCAAAAGCAAAGGCAAGGTTGTCTGAGAGTTAACCTTTCATGCGCTCCACAGATGACTTTTTTTTCCTGTCTGTTGGTCTTTTGTGTCATCACAAGTTACTACTTCGTAGCTTTTACTACCCATTTGTCTGATAATAACAATAGAAATGCACAGTCAGTTTCTAAAACCTGTCTTGTTAGGTTTCAACTTGAGAGGAAACAGTTCTTGTAAAAATGAATGAGAGGGGGATGATATTTTAAAAACCATGAAAAAATATGTATTTTGATAATGACAGGTTTTGATGATTAGATTGAACTTTCTCAACAAACAAGTGTTGATTTTCAAAGAATGACAGTTGAAAAGTACTTAACAGAAGTGGCATTTTAGGGTTTCCATATCAGCATCTTTTTAGCTTTATTATGACTTTTTTCCCCAGAAAACACAAACAGTAAATTCTAAATGCACCCAGAAAAGAACTGACAGTGGACGGAGGGCACAATCCTACCTAAGTCTGGCTTAGAATTTGAGGGTAGCTAAATGAATATGGCTAAGTAAACTATAACTAAATGAATGAGGCATATTACTTACGGTAGGGTGGGTGACTCAAAGTTCTGCTCTAGCACAGATGATGTATGTTGAAAGTTGCATCCCTGAAGCTCTCTGTACAACTTCCTGGCAGCTCTGATAGAAGGATTCCTCTCTTTTAAATGAAGCAATGGGTTCACATGTTGATGGATACCAAACTCGAACAACACATCCAGAGAATGGCCATAAATATATTCCCAGCAGCAGGCAAACAAGTACAATATGTCAGTTTCAAAGTAATGTAATGTATGAACAAAGGAATACAGGAGCCTCCTTGCTGTCTCCTGAGAGGCTCTGCCAGAGCCTGACAAATACAGAGGTGGATGCTCACTCACAGCCAACCATTGGAGTGAGCACAAGGTCCCCAATGGAGGAGTTAGAGAAAGGACCGAAGGACTGTCAAACAACCAGATCTTCCAGAGCTCTTAGTGACTAGACTAAACCATCAACCAAAGAGTACACATGGAGCAACCCATGGTTCCTGCAGAGGATGGCCTTGTCTGGAATGAGTGGGAGGATAGGTCCTTGGTCCTGTGTAGGGAAACGCTAGAGTGGGAAAGTGGAAGTGTAGGTGACCGGGGGAGCACCCTCATAGAAGCAGGGGGATGTGGTGGGAGTTTCCGGAGGGGAACCAGGAAAAGGGATAACATTTGAAATGAAAATAAATAAAGTATCTAATTTAAAAAATTGAGAAAAAAATGAATGTGGGAACTGCATTCAGGAAGCCAGCACATATTCAGATAAGCTAGCCCTACTCCTGAGTATAGTAGTACATTCCGGAGCATGTTAAGTTCATGTTCATGATTTAAAAAGAATAGGCACAGTATTGGGTGTGCTCAGCTGTAAGACACTAAGCACATGTAAACTATAAAAGTAATAGACAGAAAAGTCTCTGAGCATGCACATCTTTGTATTGGTTGACTGAGGTTGAAAATTAAAAAAAAAAAAGAGGAACTTTGAAGGTATATTAACACAGGTGTCGGCTTCCAAAGGTTGTTTGGTTACTAAAATTCTTCTCAGTAATTTTTAGTGCTTATATTATCTGGAACGAGGTATACCTGGTGAACTCTTTAAGGTTCCAGACCTTCATGAGCCTTATGATTTAAGTTTTATACATATATCCTGTGTCTTATGTATCTTCTTTCTGTAAGGAATGTAAATTCTTAGGAAATAGCACACAGTGGCATGTAAAGACTGGAATTTAAATTTTTGTGTGTCATTTATTTGAAAACCATAGCCTTTCCCACTCTTTTTCCATGTGCCTCAGATGATCTCAAATAGTAACAGAAAAATAATCCCTAAGAATCATGATTTATACATCCTGTAAAATCTGCTTATCCAACCTTCCCTATGTACTTCCTATCAGTACATCATTGTAAGTGATGCTATTAAATTCCAACAAAGAGGGCAAAATGATTTCTGACTTTCTACACTTTTCTTATTCATCTAATTACCAGAGTTCAGTGCTACATCGTAGAATCACCTACAGAATTCTGGCTTGCCTCACTAAAAATCTCTTTCTGATAAGGAAATTTTCTTCAGCTCTCATTCTTTCCTGGCATGTTCCTGGCCCATGTTTCATTCATTATCAAATCCTGAAAAACCAACTCAAATATGCTGATTTGACTATTGCCAGTGGCCTTTCATTTTCATAAAAATTCAAACTTTACTCAGTTACTTAGGTCGCAATCACTCTTTGGAGCCAGAGCAGAACCAAGTAGTTGTTTTTTTATAATTCTAGAAGTTTATACACTCTCTTCCCCAGGCATCCACATTCTGGGCCCCATCTCTTCTCTAATTTCTTAGAGAAATTAGAGCATTTCTGTGAGCATTTCTATGGTCACCTCTCAAATGTCTAATTATATTTGAAATAATTTGTTTGTTGGACTCATACTTACAGAATATTGGCTAATACTATGCTTTCATAGGGTCCTTGATGAAAGCAAACATTACTATTTATTTCTCATTTATATGTAACAAGATAAAATCTCTACAAGTCAGAAAAAAAGCAACAAAGTATCTCATATTCCTGAATCATCTATTAGATTTGCTAATTTTTGGCTCAAATATCAATGCTTCTGTAAGTTCTACTGTGACTTGAGCATTGTGCCTTAATCTGCATAACTATATGTTTACTTGACATTGAAAAATAGATATTATGTGTGGACTTATTACATAAGTCCACATAGTTCATGAGACCCTTGCTAGTCATTGATTTTTCATTGCAGAATTGATCCCCTGAGATCTGTTTTTTAAAGAGTGTGTTACAGGTAAAACTTAAATATTTGAAAATGTAAACTTCATTCCCAAACCTTTTGTTTTGATTCTGTTACCTTGATATTTTCTCCAACCCCTTCATAGAAGACATTACCAAATTTCTTCATACTATAAATTACAGGTGTTGATGAAGCATATCCACTTTAAATTGAACTGTTGACCCACGTGATTATTTCACTTACTTTTCTTTTAATGACATTTATGTTTTTAGATTATTTAGTGCCTTTGATTATTTAGAAGAACCTCTTGTGGTTTATCAAGTCAAATGACATGATTAATGTTGTACATTATCCCTTCTTTAATATGATTTCACAAGTGGGAAGAAACATCTGGTTTTAATCACTAAATTACTTTGAGCAGCAGTGGGGCATGGGAAGCAGCTGAGACAAGGGCTGGGTGTAGGATGTCTTTTGTGATTACAGAAATCTCCTGGCTATTTAAATTTTATGAAGACAGCCACCTTTTAGCCAGGTTATCAAAATGAACAAATGTAGAACAAGTATTGTTAAACATGGTTAAAGAAATAAGGAACTCTTGTTAAGTGTCTGTAATTCTATTTTATTTTACTTTAATTATTTTTGACACACACCCTTCAATTTTACTAGAAAAGAACTTTCCTTTACTTTTCGGGGGGAAAAGAATTCTCCAGTGAGCCTCCCATTTTGCTGAAATGCAGAATCTTCAGCACCTGCTCTTCTCCACTGCTCTGACATCTATAGCTGCAATTTTGGGGGTTGCATTACTTGCCTTGTGTTCTACACAATGGTATATGTGGCTATTGCTAGAAATATTTTAAAATATGTGCAAGTCCTTAGTGGAAAGGCCCCAAATAAGGCAGCACTTGTGCACAGGTCAAAGTAAATATCTCAGAGTTAAACTCCTTTCTGATTGCTATTTTTCAGATGTTAAGTCAGGAGCAAATTATTCAGTATTCATAGGCCTTGAAAAAAATCAGCAAAGTTATAAATACTTTACTTGATTGTTGTTTTGATGAGTAAATTATAAATTCATATGACACATTCAGCACCATGTCAGATAAATACTAATTGATTTAAAATCATTAACTGTTAGATTTATTGGCGCTAAGTATTCTTTCTTTTCTATCAAATGATGTTGCATTTAAATGGTTAATAAGGGCTGGAGTGATGGTTCTACACATACCTCCAACCCTGGGTTAAGCTGCCAGCACCCATTTTGATGTTTCATGACAAAACTGACTAATACCAAACACCAGGACACACCAAAGTACAGTTACTACTGAAGTCCAACTTGGTGAGCCAATGAGTTTTATTGAGATAATTTACAGAAATATGAATAAGTGGTAACATGCAGAAACAAAAATGACTCGAAGATAGTTGCATCATCAAAGTTAATGCACCATAGGTGCCAGCTCACACAAACGAAGAACCTCAAACATACTACACAATCTACAGGCAGTTGAACAGGTTAAAGAGCATCCTTTTCTAAGTGCTTTGATTGCTCTCCACTGTTTCAGTCAGCTGGTCTGCTCTTGGTGTTTGTTTATTTGTTTGTTTACATCTTTTAAGCTTTTCAGTTTTGCTCTCTGAGAATCATCTTTGCAGCTAGGCTTTGCTTGGTCTGAGAAGGATTTCCAATCTCTATTGCTTAATCTAACTAGTGAACTCAGTCAGTTTCAGGGACTTCCTGAAGCTATTTTTAGTTATTTACCTTTATGCTAAAGGAGCTTGTCTACAAGATGGATTGTTTCAACCTCAGGCAAATGCTTACACTATACTCTGTTACACAAAAACTGGGTAGGTCACAACAGCCTATAAACATAGCTTCAGATATCCATACCCTATTCTGGTCTATGCAGGCATCTTCATTCATGTGGATATATCCTTACACCTATATATAATTAAAAGTAAATATTTAAAATAAGTGGTGAAATTATAAAAATATATGTTTTAACCTATTGTACATCTTTTCATGATTAAAAATGAATGCCTAGGCAAATAAAACCTTTATTAAATGTTATGAACTTGCAAGCAATTTACATCAGTAGAAAATTATTAAAAAGTCTAATTATAGTCACGAGAAGGGCAAGGACGTATTTCTGCACTGAAATGTGAATGAAATATGCACTCAGTGTTCATGCAAGAGACACGACAGCTGACCATGTCAGAATGAGGCTGGCCCTACAAAGTTCAGAGTGAGCATTTGGAGGGTCTGTGGAAATGACACTGCAGATGATCAATCTGCTTTAAGAGCATTCCGTTTAGTCTATAGGTTAAGACATAAAATAAAGCTTTTAAATAAATGGAGTGGTGTGCTTAGGAGATGCCTAGTGAGAATCAAATGAGTTATCTGTAGTTTTGCATGAGACTACTTATCAGAATTAGTGTGCATTTATCAGACAAGTCAGTTTTCTTACTGTGTATGTGTCTTTCACACAAAGAGAAAAGTAGCCTTTCTGAAAGCAGGTATCAAGAAAGCAAGAAAAGAGGGATTTACACATACACACAAACATATTCATACACTCAGACACACATATGCACACTCTCACATACATATCTACATAAACATAGACACACTGATATATATCACACACACATACTTTCATACACACACATATACAAACACATACACACATGCATTCACATAATATCTCCACCAACTCCATATACAGAATCAAAGTATGCTATTCTGTAGACATAATTGATGAAAAATTACAGGAAAATTTCAGATAATATAGCACAGGGTTTCAAAAGCATAATAGATATAGAAAAGAGATACATTTTCTAGGATTTTAATAAATGATGGAGATAATTGATCTGGGACAGACAGCCAACTATCTCATAATCTCACTCCCATGTGGGACATTAATATGTTGATGTCATAGAAGTTGTGTTACCAGATATATGAGAATAAAGGAGAAGAAAATGAAAGGCATTTATCAGTGGGGACAATATAGAGAGATAGGATTTTTAGGTTCTGTTGTGTATTCATGTAAATATTAGCACAGGTTTCATAGCATGTAGACCTTATTTAATATATCTATCAGACATCTCAAAACAGCTGCAAGAAAGTTTCATTTACCATAAAGAAATACTAAAATTTTAACACGTATCTCTGATTTAATTGTTATGTGAAGTATACATGACTTACAATAACATGTCTTAAGACATAAATATATACAAGTACACACAAATCAAAATTTTGTAATAAGTCACAAAAGAAAAAAAGAAAAATTAACAAAGCAACAAAGCAGACAAAGTCATCAAGCCGTGAAGAACATGTGTTTAAGACTTCGTAACCATTTAGACAGGGCTTTCCGGTGTGCTTAAAGTAAAAGGAAAATTTTAATAATGTATATTATTAAAATTATATATATAATTTCTTGTTTTATTCCAATATTGATTGTTCAGAGTACAAGAAAATTCCTCAGTATTTCCCTAAGTATACAAAGCTTTCTAATGTTGCCCCGTGGTAACTGTATACTGTTACTGAATTTTCCACTTTCTGTGCTTTTTAGTTTCATTGCTAAGAATGCTTTTAAATTATCAATGTCTTGCAAACGCTAAACTTAATGAATTGCATTTCTTGCATTTTTTGATATAACATTTTTGTCCTCTGATGCTTTAATGCAGTACACGTTCTTGTTTGATTGTATTTCAGTTATTTTAATCATGTAAACATAATTGTTCACGTCCTCGGAAAGCTGTTCTTCTCTTAGAATCACTGCTTCAGTGATTAATATGGAATTTTTCCTTATCTCACTTTATACCTGAGATCCTGGAATGTGAATATGCTTTCACAAGTGCCCTCTAGTTTAAGTGTTTCCAGTCCCTACATATGGGTAGCACAGTGGGATATGTAGCCTCTTGTTTGTCGTCTTGATGTTAAGGCCCTGTTGCCAAAGAAGACACATTCTTGTGTCACAGATCATGATGAAATCAGTCTGTTACTGATCTGGAAAGCTTCATCCCTACTTGTTTTTATAATGCTTCCAGCACTACATTGGTGCTACATAAACTAATAAAGGAGAAAGAATTATCAAGCCTTCCACCTACAATAATGACTCGGCTAGAAATACATGCCCTCTGGTGCAATAGTGACTTGAATAAAACAGGTGTAGCCACATACTCTCTGACTGAATTTAATTTCCACTTCAAAATAAGCAACTTATATGTGGCACCACAATCTAGACAAAAACCTCCTGCTAAACAGGTCAGAGGCTGTTAAGGTAGAATCAGTTATTATTATGTTGCTAAATGAACATATTATTAAACAAACTTCTTTTGATGTATAATTATATCAGTTCGTTCTCTCAACCCTCATCAGAGACAATCTATTAGCGGTAGATTGTGCTTTGAAGATGGTCTCATGTGTAGCAAAGGTGCAGTGCATTAAACTACAAAGTTTACAGCCCTGTGAAGCATATAAACCACACTTCCTGCTACCAATGACCAAGGATCATTGTGAAAGAAGGTAAGAGCCAGAGGCCATTAAAGGGGTAAGAACAAGACAATACTGTTTTCTGGACACAACAGGGACATTTCTTATGACTCACAGCAGTTGTGACATCA
Organism: Grammomys surdaster; assembly: GCF_004785775.1. NCBI lineage: Eukaryota > Metazoa > Chordata > Mammalia > Rodentia > Muridae > Grammomys > Grammomys surdaster. The sequence goes on from NW_021604591.1 coordinate 7,003,437, forward strand.
CACACAAGGTCTGCTCAACCTCAAACCAGACAAATATAATAGTATAAAGAGGTGATGTGGGCACAGTGTAAGAAGCTGGCAATTAATAGCTGCTTGGAGAAGGAGAATCAATTTTCTCTAAAGTGTGGGACATGGTGGGAGGTCACATTTCAGTGCAAGGCCAAATATGCAAGTGTTTATAGGCAGCACCTATTCGATGTTGAGGGCCATTTAAAAGAAAAAAAAAGAAGAATACAAAGTTGCCAAAAGTAGGTCAGTGGAGTGTATTTTTGCCCTCTACAAGCTATTATTTATAGTTTTCATTTTTCTTACTACTCAAAATAGATTCTTTTCTTATATTATGTATCCTGATTAGAGTATTCCCCCCCCTATTCATTCAAGTTCCTCCACACTTCCCTCCTCTCCAGTCTCATTCCCTTTTTGTCTCTCATTAGAAAAAGAACAGGCCCCCCTGAACACCCACACCCCAGTGTCACCCCCTTCCCCACGTCCTGCCTTTTTGTGTTTATAACCCCTGTGTGAATAAGTAAAAATTACGATTTGAAGAAAAAAAAAAAGAACAGACCACTAAGGGATACAAAAGTGAAAATTTAAAATATAAGATAAAGCAAAACCATCACATTGAAGATATGTAAGTTATTCTTTAATACAGTTTCTTATTGTTTTTTAAATCATCTGTTTACGTCTGGAATAGAAAGAGTATGTGTACCTGAAGGTAGTTGTTGGCAAGGGCCAGAAAAGGTCATCTAATCCCATCGAACTGGAGTTACAGAAAGTTGTGAGTTATGTGACATAGGTATTATAAACTGAACTTGGGTTCTCTGCAAGCACAAGTGCCTATACCCTTGAGCCCTCTGTCCAGTCTTGCCTTAAAACATTTGGAAATTTGACTTTTGCCATAATTACTGCCTATGAGATCCACGCAGCTGTTACACCTATCAACAGTTTTGTTGTTACTGACTTATGTCCACTGAAACACATAGATTTAGTTTATTTAGCCAGTAAACAATAGGCTAGAGAACAGCCTCCAAGACAATACACAACAAGGTACAAGTTTTGGTTCCATGTAAGTCATTTCTCTGGAGTGATTTACAAAAAAAGAATTGCTAGATTGTGCATTTGAATTTACAAAGACTTGAGAAAAGTTTTCAGTGGTTGTTGAATTTTACGTTGTTGCCAATAATAGCAAAGTGATGTGAGTTCCCCACATTCTTGCCAGTATTGGGTATTATGTGTATTGTTTTGTTCCTACATTCTAACCAGATTCATATGTGTGTACTGATAGCTTGGGCCCTTCTACATTCCATTGTTGTATTGGCTCTTAGGCTCAACTTATTTGCATATGGTCACCTAGCAACTATATCTTTTCTTCAATAAAAAGACAATTCACATCTTTTCCCCATTTCCTGCTATTCTAGTTTTTTTTCTGTTCAGTTTTACGAGCTTTTAATATATTCTAGACTCAGATTCTTTGTGAGACATGGGACTTACACATATTTTCTTCCAATTTCGCTGTATGGACTTTTCACAGACAAAACATTCTATTTTGGGAAAGTACGTTTTTCATCTGGATCTTTCTTTTATGGACTATGGAAAGTTCTCTTGGCCTATTTCAAAGAATTTCTTTTATTTTCTAACTCACATTGTGAAGTTTAAAATGAGGGAATTTGATTTTGCTTTGCTTTTGCCTATGGATGTTCAATTGCCTTGTATTATCTCATGAAGACATGATCTCTACTTGAGTGAATGTTTTATGAAATACATGAAGGAAATTCACTAAGTGTAATATATATTCACACTTGGTCATTACACATATATATTTTATATCATATGCTTTACATCATGTATATATGATCTTACATCACATATATATATACATATATATGTATATATATATATATGACAAAGTATGAATGTCTATGTATTGTGTGTGTCTTTTTGTGTTTTCCCATTCTTTCTACTATTTTGTAATTAGTTTTGCATTAGGAAAAATAGTGAAGTAATGAGGCAAACATATAGCCTGACTAAGAAAGTTCTGTGAAAATTCTGCCAAATAGCAAAATTCTATTCATTTAGATACATTCCAATCTCTTATCTAGAATTTCTGCTCTGAAATTTAGAACCACAAGTATTTTTCTGTTTCTAAGCTGGTCCAATTTAGCATGTTGGGAGAGAAGTCTACTGGAAAAGGCTAATGGGTTCATATGATCCCTTAACTCACATATTGAAGGCTTTTAATCAAGTGTTTCTTCAGTTTATTGAGGAAAAACTCTGAAATAAATATGCTAAACAAATCCCCAACTGGTTGACTGATGAAAAGGAAGCAATTTATGAAGTTTTGAGATTAATGCCAGAAACCTAAACAGAATACATTAAATTAGACAAAAGGCACATAAAGACTAAGAATTGAATATATCATCAGAATGCTGGTAGCAAGAGAAGCTGGAAATTATTTGGCTATATGGGTTTTTTTTTAGATTCCTGTTCTTTTAATTAAATATATTTGGGTTTGTATTACCCTCTTAGATCTAATTAATCCAACACAAAAGCCTCTTCAAATCACCCGGGGGAACTTACTTTCTTACATGTTTAGTTTCCAGCCACAATCACAACTAATTATATAAAATTTCAAAAGAATGAAGGAGAGACTATTACCTAACAAATATATTTTAAGTAAGCAACTCCTTCCCAAATTAGCTTTGAAACATGGCCAGTGTCTACTTCTCTGTTACATATAAATGAACTTGATTACCCTAAAACCACACGTGGAAACAGCTTTTCTGGTTCTGGTTGCAAATAGCAGACTTCTAAGAATTGGTCTGTGAGATACAGAATGATTTTTTCTCAATTATGCATAGTATTGTGTATATAGAACATGTTATGCAAGATTTAAGAAAACTAAATCCCAGTTTACTACCAGGCTAGAGTATGTATGCATTAATATATGTGTATATACACATGTATGTATGCATATATATAATGTCTACATCAATATACTGTCTGAGTATATAGGTGTATATTCCTGTATAACTATATAATTACATTGTGAATTCGTTTGCTGAGGGAAGATGTAGCATGCTATGTGAGAGAATGAGGGGATCAGAGAAAAAACTGTTTAAATTGGTTCTGTGCTTCTACTATGGAGGTCTTAAGGATCAAACTCAGGTTGTAAGTCTACACAGCAGCCATCTTTACTCACTGAGTCATCTTTCCAGACTTATACGTTTTGATAGACATTGTCATTACACACACACACACACACACACACACACACAAAACACATACACACACACACACACACACACACACACACATAAACAGACCAAACGGAAATGGGACTCACGGTGTTACTGTCTCCTAGAAACAAGTAGAACAACAGACATGCAGTTCTTTCCCTCTCTCCCTCCCATTCAGAGTGACAGGACTTCCCATCCAGTCAGTAAATGCCTTGCTCTTCAGTCCCCTGTGTTCAAACATCAAGTTCAAGTCATCCAAAAACAATGTAAATAGAGCTCTTGAGATGTCTTAGTGGTTGAAGGCTTCTCACACACATGAAGCCTGGAGTTCAAATTCTAGAGCCTACACAAGCTGGGTGGGTATGGCAGCTTGCCTGTTATCACAGCACTTATGAAATAGACAATAGTTGTTGAGATAAGCTGCCCAGGTATAGGACCAGGTTGGCAAGCTCTGGGTTCTTAGAGAAGTGCTGCTTTAATGGCTAAGGTGATCAAGAAATCCAACCCATGTCACACCTGGCCTCACAAACATTTGCATGCACACAGGCTTATACATCATGCACACATATACTTAAGAGAAAAATGTACAATGTACTTAAATGACTTTTCTATTTTCTTCCTTTCACAGGGTTTCTGATTACTTCTTTTTTTAATTTTTAGATTTATTTGAAAATTCCCATATGTTTCCCTTCAAGTCATTTTGTATAGTAAAGACCATCCTTGAAATTACAAAAAAGTCTGAAATTATTTTGCTTTGAAAGATCTACTTATCTCCATGTATTCGTTTGCCCTTGTGAGGATATATACACCATGTAAGTGAAAATCTCCTAAGAGTCCTGTAGAGGGCGTCAGATTCTTAGGAGCTCGATTTTCATGAGACTATGATGTACCAGATCTAGGTGATGAGAACTGAATTCAAGTCTGCTGTGAGAGCAGTAAACACTCTTAACTGCTGACTCATCGCTTCTGCCCCAGTTTTCCTTTATATTAACCATAAACTCAGATGATTTATTATGACAAATAGTCTTCATCAATGTTTTCATCCTCAACTCAAATTAGTATGACAATTGTCACCATTTCATGTTCAATTTCCATGTGTTACACATTGATCTCCTGTCTTGTTAAAGACCCTCAGAATTTTGCTGGCCTTTAGCAAATAGTTTGCTATTCCTTAGCTAGGCACATTCTTGACAACTCTTTTGCTCAGTTATTCCATGACCATTCCAGACTTGATGCTTCCCACACATGTGACTAGTTATGCATCATTATAAATTCCGAAGGACAAAAACTATTCATTATTCATTATTTAATGCAACACAGGTCCACAAAGATTACAAGCACTCTGGTCTCACTTTTGATCTTCTAAACAGCAAAGCACAAGTAAGATCAGTTTATGGCTTTATGCCATTCTTTTCAGGATTTCAGTTTTCAAATGCTTTTAGAAAACAATACAAACTTTCTGTAGAACTTTTTTTTTTTTAACCTTTATGCAATTTGTGTTTAGGTTGATTGAGTTTCTAAGGATCTTCCCCTTTCTTGCTTTCAGACTGAAGTTATTTGTGCATTGGATCAATATGGCTCTTAGCAGAAGAGTTTATTTTTAAAAAACTCTTCAGGCATTTATGTTGTAATTACACCAGTGAATGACAGAAAATTGTGATTTTAGATGTGATTTCTGAATTGAAGTCAGTTTATCTACATATTTGAAAGAGTATCTACCTACTCATTCATGTAAAATGTAACACATTTTCTGTGTGTATGTGTTCATGTTCATATATAGGCAAATATTTGAAAGAGTAAAAAGAGGAGAGAGAGAGAGAGAGAGAGAGAGAGAGAGAGAGAGAGAGAGAGAGAGAGAGATGAATTATCAGCTTATCAGCACTGGACATTGTACTCTGCCTCTTGGGAGCTTTATTCCTTATTCTTGAGTCAGTCTTTAACTGGCTTAGAACTTGCATATTTGGTTGGTTAGCTGGCTAGAAAGCCCTAGGGATGTGTTTGTCTCTGCCTGTCAGTAATGGGTCATAGATGCACACTTACCATACCCTGCTTTTTATGTGAGTTCTGGAGATCAAAGTCTGGTCCTCAGCCTCATACGGTAAGAACTTTCCTCATACCTAAAATGTGATATGAGTATATCTTAAAACTGTATGATCACGTTCTCTCTCCTCTCTCCTAGCTCTGTGGAGCTGTGAAAAGTAATTACTAATTATTGGTTTCAGTGCACTGCAGAGTGAATAATAGTCTAGGTTTGGAATCATTTCAGATTTTTGGTCTTATTCTGAATCAATCTAACTGCTGTCACTTTTGATATCAGACTCTGCTGGGGAGTGGGGTGCTATCCACTACAGCATTGAGAATGAACTCTAAGGGTTCTGGGGCTGGGTTTCTTTGGCATGAATCAGTGACTTTTCTGCTCTGTACTGACTGGAAACTCTATCAGTGCCCACTAATTTACCACCTTCTCAATTTAATTTGACAAGATCATAACAATTTTCAAAACATGGGCTCAGAAATTTTCACCTGATTGCGTTAATCTAAGTAAAAGACATGTGACAGAACTTCTATGCCTTCATGCTTTGTCCCTGTCACTTCTTAGAATATGTGGCATGCATTCACGACTTTGATGGTGGTTTTTGAGCCAGAAATGTTCCTTGAGTCTGCCAATTAGGCCACAGTCTTCAGTATTTGTTACACTTCCTGTCCCAGGAGTCAGTGGGTACAGTTTGAAGGCATTGAGTTCCCAGACAATAGAACTCAATCTTATGTACTTGGCTTATCAGAACTTTAAAAACATATCCTGTCTCCATCTAGTTCTGCCATATGAGTAAAAAAAAAAAAATAGAAAAAAAACAAAGAATATTGGTGAGTACATCTGCCTCTTGCCTTCATGAAAATCTTCTAAGACACAACCCTAATTTTTTGCTACTTGTATTTTCAATAAAACCCTTAATTTCATAAATCACATGATAAATCTTCATATCTCTGGTTACTGGATGGATAAAATTTTACAAATCACCGATTCTGTCTAATAAAGGGCTCTCAAGGTAACATCAAATCTGTGTAAGCTCCTATACAAAAAGGGTTTGAAATATTTGGGCAAAGACATTTCATTCTATGTGGTATCAAGAATGTGCTGATAGCATTCAATATGGAGCTATACATACCACAGATCTGTAGCTGATTCTCTAACAATAGTTCCAATTGAAGTCTGTGAACTGAAAATCCTGATTCATGGACAATGAATATGCCTGCATACAGAAGAGAAGGAGGGCCCTA
>NW_021604591.1:7010051-7122921 GCF_004785775.1 Grammomys surdaster
CGATAGAACCTTTCTTGTTTAGGCCAGGTGGTTCCCTCCTGGCCTGTATCTGCCTCCCTGCCACAGAAGTGCTGGATTAAAGGTGGGAGTTGCTACATCTGATGTTTTTGAACTGGCTCCAGGGCTCAGTTGATCAGGCTTGCCCTTCAAGCACTATTACTCCAGTCATCTTTCTACCTTACAAGTTCTCTACTTGTTAGCGGTACATCATGGTACATCACTCTAATAATTTCTTCCTAGCTTATACAGATTTTCTCCAAAGTTCTGTGCAACATTCTCATGTCCGTATCAGTGTCTACTTTCTATGAAAATGCAGGGATATTCTACATGCATTCTTTGGTTTTATGAATAAGAACGGGCATAAAGTTGCACAGGTAAAAAGCTAAGACAACCCCATAAGTTTTTTAATAGTACTTTAATGCTATAATAAATATCATAATCTCTGTTTTGCTTTGCTCAAAAATTGGATAACCATAGCAGGAAGACAAGTAGCAGCATTTTCTAACAACAGACTTTAACCTGTAACACTTCCTTGGATTTCTGCAGATGAACATTCAGTTTGCTTTGCTTGGAAAACTATTTGTATACACTACTGTAGAGACAGATAGTAAACAAGGCCAGTAATAATAATCCATGCACTGTGTTTCTTGCAAATGTATATTTAGCTGGGTTGAGAAACTGAATATCACTACATAAAAGAAGTATATATCTGAACATCTATACTCTAATATTTTGGAAATATATTGCACATTATCTAGAATATGGGCACTTCTAGCCTCAAAGGTTAATGCCTCAAGACAACAGATTCGTAAATGTTAGCAGGTTGTGTAGAAGGTTGAACGCATACACTGAACTGAAATGTGGAATGAAACTAGTGAAAACAGAGTAGCCACCAATACATAGCTTGTCACACTGCAAACAAATGTGTGGAACACAATATACATAAGAAAATCTTTAAGAAACCACAGATTTATTTTTTTTAAATTTAACATGGGAATAATAGGGCCAGTAATAATAATCCATGCATTATGTTTCGTGCAAATGTATATTTGGCTGTGATGAGAAACTGAAAATCACTACATAAGAGAAGTATATATCTGAGCATGTATGCTCTAATATTTTGGGAATATATTGCACATTATCTAGAATATGGGAACTTCTAGCCTCAAAGATTAATGTCTCAAGACAACAGATTCATAAATGTTAGCAGGCTGTGTAGAAGGCTAATGCATACATTTCTGCTTTGCATATTGTTTGTAACTCCTTTTGTTTAGTTTATTCTCCTTCCCATACATTCACCATACTCTTAGGTTCATTTTTCCTGCTGCTCAAATATTCCATTTTCTAGTTCCATGTCACATCTATTCCATTCATATTCCCTACCTCATGTTCTCTCCCCTTTCATCACAGTACATATTCCTTCTAGACAGAGACTCATATACATTCAGTACAACACACACATACACACAATACAGAACACACACATATAGCACAACACACACATACTCTTATTTTATTTTTAAATTTTATTTATTCAGTTCACATCCAGCTCACTGCCCCCCCTGAGTCATCCTTTCCCCCTAATCTTCCCCTCTCTCCTCCCCTTCTCCTTTGAGCAGGTGGGGACCACCTCCAGTGTATGGCCCTTCCTCCAACACTGGCATTTCAAGTCTCTGAAAGGCTAGGCACTTCCTCTCCCAGTGAGACCAGATAAGGCAGCCTAGCTAGGATAACATATCCCACATACAGGCAACAACAGCTTTTGGAATAGCCCGAGTTCCAGTTGATTGGGACTCACATGAAGGCCAATTTGCACATTTGCTACACATGAGCGGGGGTGAGGGGGTGCTAGGTTCAGCCCATGTATGTTCTTTGGTTTATGGATCCATCTCTGAGAGACTCAAGGGTCCAGGTTAGTTGACTCTAGTGATCTTCATGTGGAGTTCCTATCTCCTTCAGACCCACTATCCTTCCACATACATACTGTTAAACCCAGATCCATGACCAGGAAGAAAAGATGGTATTTGTCCCACCCTCCTTTCTATTTTCATAATGATTACCCTTTCCTTTCACTTTCCTGAAAATCTGTTAAGATGCAGAAGCCACAAAGAGGTGTTGCTTACTGGCTTGCCTCCCACGGCTTGTTCAGCCTGCTTTCCTATTGAAATCAGCCACTACCCTAGAGATGAACCCACTAACAATGGTCTTGGCCACCCTGTTTGATCTCTAATTAAGAAAATGTCCTACAGCCACATCAAATAGAGACGTGTTGTCAACTGAGGTGGCCTCCTTTCAGATAGCTTGTATCGACTTGACATAACTATCTAGCACAATACATACATTTTGTTTTCAAATATTATTTGGCCATTTGAGAATTGTTTACCTAGTTCATTAGAGCATTATTGTTTTAATTAAAGTTCTCCCTAATGTTATATATTAACCTCCTATGTGATATGTCATGGGGAACAACTTTTTTCTACTTCATGGACTGTCTTTACTCAGTTGATAACTTCAGCCATGGAGGTTTTTCTGTTTTAAATAATTTTGTTTGCCAATTTTTAAGTCTATTTTGGTTATTGAAGTCTTTGTCAGAAAGTCAAAGTCCTCATTTATATCTATATATCTATATCCTAAATCATTTTTGCTTGTATTTTCTCCACTGGTTTGAAAGTTTGAGTCTTATATTCAGTAATTTTCTGCAGGGGGAGAGATATGGTCTCATGTCGTTTTCTTTTTTTTCTTACAAGAAGATATTCTGTTTCCATGTATCATTGTTGAGAAGGCTATTTTTTATCTAGTGTAAGTTTTGTCACATTTGTCAAAAACTGGGAAGGAGAGATATGTGGACTTTTTTTTTTTTTAAAGAAAATATCTCTTAGATTCTAAGAGATTGAACTTTTTTTTTTTTTTTTTTTGGATTTTTGAGACAGAGTTTCTCTGTGTAGTCCTGGCTGTCCTGGAACTCACTCTGTAGACCAGGCTGGCCTCGAACGCAGAAATCCTCCTGCCTCTGCCTCCTAAGTGCTGGGATTAAAGGCGTGCACCACCACTGCCCGCCAGAGATTGAACCTTTTGCTCGACCTCCCAGCCAAATTAATAAGCCTTGAGATCACTTTAGATTTAAAATTGACATCCTATTATGAATTCAGCCCATTTGTTCAACCTGCCTTCAAATGACCAGTTTAACAACCAACCCTGCTGGCCTTAGATTCCCCATGTAGTCAGCTTTTACAACTTAAGCTAACTCATAGCTTCAATCTTAAGAAATATATATTTTTATGCTCCTGATCCAGAGATCAATATAAAGGTGTTGGTATGTTTATTATAATACAAATTTTAAAAAAGAAGTGAGAAATTGCCCTCATAAAACAAATATCCACCATCAAGCTTTCAGCAACATATGGATGATCCTTGAAAGCATTTGATCGTTATCCTGGTCACCTGTGATCTGTGAAGTTTCATTTCTTGTAAAATTTGATTAAAGGTTTCTGGTAGTATTTAGGGGTAATTCCTCATTCCTTATGTGATGCTTTTTCTGCTATTTGATAAATACAGCCTTTCCTAGCAATAGGTTCACAAGAAAGCATTAACAGAGGCACATATTAAGAGTTATATAACAGACAGATTATAGTCAGGAAACCATAAACACAGGCAGTTGTAAGACTGCCTGTAAGGGAGATAAGTAGAGAAGACAAGTTTATTTTCACTTTTGTTAAAGCTATTGCAAATATAAATGGTTTAATTCATTTTCTTAATGAGGCAATCGCATATTTTGGTGCCGTAGGGGCTATCTTTAATGCATTTAATCAATGTATGGATTTATTTTGTATGCTTTATTTTAAAGTTGACCTTCATGTTGATTTTTGTATCATGTTAAGCTTCTTTTACTAACTGGGTTCTGTATCATAATTTGAGATTAAGTACTATGGTACTTGCATTAATCTTCACTTTGGATTGCTTTGAATTGTTAGGATCTTTTGTGCTTATATATGAATTTTAAGATTGTTTCTTTTCCTGTTAATGTGAATAATTGAAATTTTAATAGAAATTCCATTAAGTTAATAGATAACCTTTGATAATATAGCCATATTTTTAAATCATTTTTATTTTTAATTTTTTTGTATATGAGTGTTTTCCTGACACGTATGTGTGTACACCACATACATTTTTGGTGACTGAGGAGGGCAGAAGAGTGTGTCAGATTCTTAGGAACTGGAATGGAGTCATGGATGATAGTGAGTTACTGTGCTGGTGCTGTAAAATCAAAACTATTTCCTGTTGGAGAGCAGGTAGTCCTCTTAAATACTGAGCCATTTCTCCATCATCTGTACCCATAGTTTTAATATTAATTCTACTAAAGGAAGAACATGAGAGAATCTTCCATCTTCTGGTGTCTTCTTCAATTATTTCTATAGTGTCTTAAAGGCTTTTTTGGTTAGGCTTCCTTGATTGGTTATATGTTTAAGTATATATTGAAGCCATTGTAACTAGGGTTATTTTCTTTCTTTCTTACACAGTTTGATGTTTGTACATAGAAGGGCTTTTGGCTTCTAATATGTTGATTTCATATCCTGTTTTGTTTGTTAGCTGTTCATAAATCCTGAGACTGTTCTGGATGAGTCTTTGGACTCTTCTGTATAGAACCACATATACAGTTAGGGATGCATAAAAGTTGTCATTTCTAATTTGTATCCCCTTTGTTTCTCTGTCGTTGTCATTGCTCTAAGAACTAGACACAAATGTCTTGTTCCCATATCAGCTGGCTATGTGTTTATGTTACGTAGCCTTTGTTATAGTAATATGTGCTCCTTCTAGTCTTACTTTGTTCAGAGTTTGGATCTGGCAGAGATGTTGAGAATTGTTGAAGGCATTTTTTTTTGCATTTATTGACAAGATCATGTGATATTCATCCGGTAGTCTTTTCATGTGTTCTATCATAATCATTGATGTGACTAGAATTCAACCTTTTTATTTTTTTGTCTTTTTTTTTTTTCAAAGCTAGGGACCGAACTCAGGGCTTTGCACTTGCTAGGCAAGAGCTCTACCACTGAGTTAAATCCTCAACCCCGAATTCAACCTTTTGTTTCTGGTATGAAACTGACTTGATCACTGTATATGATCTTTTAAAAATTCTATTTAAACTTTGATTTTTACACTCCAGATTTTATCTCCCTCCTAGTCTACCTTATGACAGGTTAATTCAGGCTGCTGATCCTCCTATGAGGTCACCCTTCTCCTCAGTTTCTTCCAGGTTTTCCTTAATTCAACCACAGTGATCACCAGCTTCTGTCAATAGGTTGCATGTAAATTTTTGCATCTGATTCTTTCAGATGCTTGTTGCATCTTTCGGAAGTCAGTTGTGGTAGGCCCATTTTTGTGAGCACACCAAAGCATCAGTAATAGTGTCAGGCCTTGGGGACCCCCTTGTGCTAGATCCCAGTTTAGGCCTGTTACCGAGCTTCCTTTTCCTCAGGCTCTTCTCTATCTTTATCTCTGCATTTCTTTCAGACAGGAACAATTATGTGTCAGAGTTTTGACTGTGGGATGTCAAACCCATCCCTCACTTGATGCTCTGTTTTTCTGCTGGAGGTGGGTTCTACAAGTTCCCTCTCCCTACTGTAGGGCATTTCATCTAAGGTCCTTCCCTTTGAGTCCTGAGAGTCTTTCACTTTCCAGGTGTCTTGTACATTATGGAGGTCCCCCCCCACTTCCTAAACTCCTGGGGTTGCCTGTTTTCATTCTTTCTGCTGACCCTCAGAGCTTCAGTTGTTTTCCCCCATCCAACACCTGATTATGTTCCCCTCTTTCCCTTCCTGTCTCCTTTTCTTCTCAGGTGCTTCCCTCCCTCCCCTCTTCTGTGATTGCTTTCTTCTCCCTTCCAAGTAGGATTGAAGCATTCTCTCTTGGGACGTTTGTCTTGTTAACCTCTTCAAGTTCTGTGGACTTTATCCTGGATATTATATATTTTTTGGCTAATATACACTTATTAGTGAGTACATACCATGCATGTTCTTTTGGGTCTGAGTTACCTCACTCAGAATGATATTTTCTAGTTCCATCCATTTGCCTGCAAAACTCAGGATGTCCATCGTTCTTAATAGCTGAGTAGTATTGATTTTGTAAATGAACCACATTTTTTTATCCATTCTTCTGTTGTGGGACATCTGGGTTCTTTCCAGCTTCTGGCTATCACGAACAAGGCTGCTATGAACATAGTAGAACACATGCCTTGTGACATGGTATGTCATATCTTTTGGGTATATGCCCAAGAGAGGTACAGCTGGATCTTCAGGTAGATCTATTTCCAATTTTCTGAGGAATCTCCAGATTGATTTCCAGAGTGGTAGTACATGATCTTCTTAAGGTGCTTTTCTTGTCACAATAGTTGCACTTTCTAGAATGGAAGCAATATTATACTATAAATTATGGCAAAATTTATATCTATACAATTTAGGTGTTATTGAAGGTACTTTAAAAAATCTAATTACATTTTAAATTGAATGTATAGTTCAGCAAATCATGATACTCTTCTCCTACTCCTCCTCCTCTTCATCCTCCTCCTCCTCCTCCTCCTCCACTTTTCTTCTGTATTTTTAAGACAAGGTCCCAAGTACGTGAGGTTAGATTTGATCTCTTGATCTTATTCTGCCTCACTATTACTGAGTTTTCTATATTTACTATCATACTCAGCTTGAAAAACTTAATTTGAAAATATTTTTTCTGTGTGGAAGAAATGAGGATGAAAATATTTATACACAACCATGCAAAGAACATTAAAATTTTCCTTTAGTATTAATCATTGCATTAATTTTATTATAGCACAGTATTAAATATATAATACAGATTTTCCTGTTATCTTATCATTTTATTTGAGTTGTATAGATTTAGCTCACTTTTGTAGGTATTAAAAATACTTAAAACAAGTAACAACATAAAATTTTCTCTACATATACTTCTCTTCTTATATTTCTTGAAGTTTGGACACTGGGGCAGAAATATTTTCATCAGTTATTTGTAGTGGGTTGCTGTGTTTTGTTATGTGAAATAGGATTTTTTTATTCAGTCCAGTTTATATTTAAATATACTATAGGCTACAGTGGTCTACACTTCACAATTCTTTGGTATTAGCCTCACAAAGATTGACATTATGAGAATGAACCATTACTATTTTATAGCATTTGATGTAGACATTCATAGAAAGAAAGAGTTAACTTTTTGGAAAATTATGGGTCAAAATACAAATTCATCTCCAAGCTGTCATTTAAGAATATTCCTTGGATCCTAATAAAAACTGACATTTCCCTGTATAATGTTCTATTCAAGAAAAAATATTATTATTGTTCTCTACTCATACTGTGTTGACAGGTAATAAGATTTTTAAATTCTGAACTTTACTAAAAATGGAATTAATTTCCATGACATATCAGATTCACACATTAACTCTTTTCTAAGGTAATGAAGAACACTGTATCAATTTATCAGTAGTCCTTTCTGTAAACATTCAGATATAACTATGTGCTTCTATCACCCCAAAGCCATGGCTGAGCAGCGAGAGGAGTTTTCTAGAATGTCGCTGGCTGCTAGTCTAGCTCTAGTTCCAATGAGAAACCCTGAATCAATGAATAAGATGTAGACTGATCAATTTCCAAAATATATAAAGAACTAAAGAAATTTAAACATCAAAAAATCCATTTATAAAATGTGCTACAGATCAAAACAGAGATTTCTTAACAGAAGAATCCCAAATGGCCAAGAAACAGTAAGTATAAATCAAAACTAGCTTATGATTCCATCTTACATGTGTGACAATGGCTAAGACCAAAAACACAAGTGCTACTAATGGTGAAAGGAATGTGGAGTGAAAGGAAAAAAATCCTCCATTGCTGATGAGAATGAAAACTTATATAACCACTACGGAAATCAACATGATGGTTCCTCAAAAAGTCAGGAGCATTTTACCTTGAGACCCAGCTATATTGTTCTTGGACATATACTCAAAGGTCACTCCATCCTTCGACAAAGACTTGTGCTCAATTATCATAGTAGCTTGGTTCATAATAGCCAGAAACTGGAAATGACCTAGATGTCCTAAAACAGAAGAGTGAAAAAAGAAAGTATGAGATATTTACACAATGGAATACTACTGAGCTGTTAAATAAAATGGCATCATGAAATTTGCTGCTAAATGGATGAAACTAGAAAAACATCTTGAGTGAGCTAAACCAGCCCCAGAAAGACAAACATAGTATGTACACATTTACAAGTGGACATTAGCTATAGTGAATAGTCATACTGTAATACACAAATACAGAAAGACTCCAATAGAGACACATATGGATCTTCCTGGAAAGGGGAAATAGAATAGATTTTTTCAAGTGGACTGTAGGTAAGTAGCCAGAGGAAAAAGAGGTCCCAAGTATGGGAGAGGAAAACACTGGGAATATTAACATAATTGGGTAGCATTTGTAGAGGAAATGTGGAAACCTAGTACAATGGAAACTTCTTGGAGTCTTTGAGAGTCACCCTAGTAAATACTCCTAGTAACAGGGGACATGGAGCCTCAATTATCAATACTTAATAACCAGCAAAGTGTCAAGCAGTGAGACTGGGACACTAACCTAGCCACCAAACCTTCCACCTACAACCTATCCTGCATCCAATATATGCTGAAGTAATGATGGTACAGAACTTCTGGGAGTGGCTCGCCAATGCTTGGTCCAAGTTGAGGCCCAAGACATGAGAGGGAGTGCATGCTT
The DNA here is from genome assembly GCF_004785775.1 of Grammomys surdaster. Lineage (NCBI taxonomy): Eukaryota > Metazoa > Chordata > Mammalia > Rodentia > Muridae > Grammomys > Grammomys surdaster. The sequence continues at coordinate 7,018,808 of NW_021604591.1, forward strand.
GATGTAGCTTAGATAGCCAGGAACAAGAGGCTTGACATGACAGAAGCATAATATAAAATTAAACTTTATAGGAAAAAAATGAGTGTAATGATTACCAACAATATTCTGCTATACTCATAGATGGATGTCATCAGAGAGGAGTCATCCAGCAACTGATTGAGGAGATGCAGAGACTCACATCCAAGTATTAGGCAGAGCCAGGAGAACCCTGAAGAAGAGAAGGGTATGTACACAAGAGCAGAGAGGACTGAAGGAGCTAGAAAGGTCTGGGGCACCAAGAGAACACAGGACACTGAACCAATCAAGAGGGATCATAGGGGATCACAGAGAGTGAAGCAGCAATCACTGAGCCTATATGAGTCTGAGCTATCTGTTCTTGTGGGACTAACATTCAAAGTGGGATAACTCTCACTCTTTTTCTTGATCTTGAATTCCTTCTATTCCAATGGCGCTCCCTCATCCAGCCTTTATATGAAGTTTTGCACCTAGTTTTATTGTAATTTATTAGTCGTGTTCATTTAATGTCCCTGGAAGATGGCTGCTGCCTTCTCCTCCTCCTCCTCCTCCTCCTCCTCCTCCTCCTCCTCCTCCTCCTCCTCCTCTTCCTCCTTCTCCTCCTCTTCTTCTTCCTCTTCCTCCTCCTCCTTTTATATCTTGAGTGGGGTGGTGTGGGGAGTAATGTGAAGATGTGAGGAGGGGAGACTTGTTAGGATGTAATCTATAAAATAAAAAATAAAAGAAAAAATACAAAACACTTGTGTCCTACCATATATCATGGAAAATATTTCCTGACAAAAATTCCAAAACAACAAGAGAAATAGGATTCACAACTGTTTACTAGTTAATGTTTTTAGAGTGTAGTCTTTTTTTGACTATCATTTAGTTTTGCCATTGACATCCACACTAAGATTGGTCAAATAAAAGGGAAGCCATCATATTGATTATATAATTGACTAAGTGATTCGATTTGATGCAGTTTTACCTTTTATTATTTTCCAGTACTAAAATTTCATACGTTATAAACTTACCTTATAATTTAGTAGTTACATACTTTAGGTTTTTATTGGACATTTGTTGCTTAGAATCTAAAATATTAACCAAAGATCATTTTTAATGTGTTTAAAGTATTCTTTGTCCAAAGGAATCCCCTCTGCCCTCTACACATATATTACTGACATCCTTCACAAACTCTCAAAAACACAAACATCCTTACACATACATATGCAAGCAATGAATAATAAAAATAGTTAACTTGCTACTCAGTTTTTAAGGAGAAATGTTATTGTTTGTATTTGACATTCATTTCAATATTCTAGTCACCATAATTAATGGCCAGTATTCCTTCCTTGGGTGTTAGACTAATTAAGACTTGAAGTATTCCTTCAAAGATCTCAGCATATGTAAAATGTATAGACATCTTTCAGTATATAGTTCAATTGATGACAGCCCTCATGTATTAGATAGTAAAGAGATTTCAAAACAGATATACCAAATAGAAGCATTCTATTAATTTTTTACATATAATCCATAGAAGTATTAAAAATAAAAACAGTCATTTGGATAAAGAATACTGTAAACTCATTAAAAATGATCTTTGGTTAATACTTCAGACTCTAGGCAACAAATGTCCAATCAGAACCTAAAGTATGTAACTATTGAATTACTAAGTAAGTTTATAATGTATGAAATTTTTAGTACTGGAAAATAATAAAAGGTAAAACTGCATGAAATCCAATTACTTAGTCAATTATCTAATCAATATGATGACTTCCCTTGTATTTGACCAATCTTTGTGGGGATGCCAATGATAAAACTAAACGATAGTCAAAGAAAGACTACACTCTAAAAACGTTAAATAGTGGGCAATAAATTCAGGACGTCAGAGGATCGCAAGATATATTCTTTTTCTAATATTTTTTTTCTCTCAGGTCATTTGCTGATTCTTGTTATAAATATTGAAACTTACCAAGAAACAAATATATAGAGGTTACACCACATACAAGATTAATGTACTCCAAAATTTCAGAAGAAGAAAATTGGAATCCAGGTCAATTAAATTAGGTGTTCCTTAGGGACAAGATTAAAGAGTCGAAGAATAGGACTAGAGAAAAGTGAAGCACACACGCAAGCTTGACCTTCAAGGTGAATTCAGACCTTGATTTATTATCAAATTCTTAGAAGGTGAGAGACACAGAAAGCAGACATAAATCTGGCTTACAGACCTTAGAGAAATATAATGGAACACATCGACTTGACAAGGATCATCATGCTTGGTCAGTGTTCCTGACAAGTTAGAGCCTACAAGTAGGCCAAATACAAGAAGCCATGGATACTCTATGCTGAATTCCAGTGCAGGCCCATGACTTCAAACGTCAATAGTTGTTTATTGGACCAACTCGCTATTTCTCTCCTTGCTCTCCTAACTATCCATTGAAGTACTATATTTTCTTTAGAGATTTGAGCTGCCAACCATAGGCTGTGGGGCATGGTAAAGTGTGGGTGGTTCTGAAAACATCACATTTCAAAGTAGAAAATTCCAGCCATGCTGAATCAAAAATGTTATTGGCCATAAGCCAAGAGAAAATGCAAGACAATGTAAAAGCCACAAAAATTACATAGAATTTGTAATATTCAACATAGATTTTCAGTTAGCAATATCTCATATGGTTCAGACATGGTTAGAGAGAGCACGAATCAAAAGTAGGTCCTCATGGGAGTTAAGTAAATTCACACTCACATCCTGGGAATTCTAACCCTGAGTATAAGTCAAAAAAATCATCTCTATCTAAAACACAGAATCTAAATATTCTGTCTATGGGATTATGTCACTTAATTTAGATTGATAAATTTGATATTTCTGCTTATCTACTGCAATCTTGAATCTCTGTATTTACATGAATTCCATAAACTTTGTCTATTTAATCTGCAAGATCATTCAATTGGTCTTTGCCTAAATCCAAATAAAGAGGAAAAAAGGAAATGAAATTAGATGATATGCAGAAGAGGTACAAGATATCATCTGTCATGACTATATTATATATTTGCATAGGTAAATGTGTTCTTTAATATGCCTGACAGATCTGTGAAATGTGATACATTTATTTCTCAGAATTATGATTTATTTACACTCTATATGTATCTATGATAGCATTTATTCTTTATATAAGATGTTTTAAAAATAATATTATATATGAATTTGCAATGAAAATGATATCAAATGCTTAAAATTTTGTCAATAAGTTGTGAATTTTACAACCTCATTACTTAGTAGTTATTTTCGAATGAAAATAAATTTTTATTGCAATCGAATTGTTCCAAAATGGAAGGCTTAGTCTAAGGCCAGAGGAAGCCTTCATTTGGGGGAAAGGCATGAATTGAGTTAAGAGACTCATCTGAATGTCCAAAAACACTCCATAGGTCATCACAAGTAATTAGATCATATTGAGACATTTGTTCCTGTTTACGTTTCTCTAAGTAAGTCCATAATTCCTGGCCAACAGAAAGCTGGAGTGAACTTTTCTCCTTCTAGAAAATATAGTAGGCTACATATACCTACCACCAAATCTGAAAATAAATAGAAAAGTTAATTTGATCTTAAAAAAGTAAAAGACAATGAAAACGTATTTGAAATATTTTCTTTTAGGTGTGTGTGTGTGTTTATCTGTTCAGGTGTGTGTGTAAATATAGGTACCCATGGGTCCCAGAAGAGCAGAAAGGACATCAGAGCTCTGGAAGCTGGATTTACACATAATTGTGAGGTACGCCATGTGGGTGTTGGTAAATAAATGCAGGCCTTAACCACTCAGCAATCTTTAAAAACATAGCTAATATAAATATTTTGAAATATTTCATTATCAAATTTTATTAGTAACAAGATAAGAAATAGCTTAGATTAAATTAAACTGAATAGGTTGAAATATATCAGTGACAATGGTTAGTTGCCAATATGGACGTGTAGTTTATGGATACTAGAACAATCTAATTAGCTCGAGTTTGAGTGGTTTTATTTCTATCATTTATGAATTTTGTATAATTACTAATGGAGGTCATGATAATACGATAAATATGTAATACTTGTAAGAAGCTATATTGTTCATTTGTATGTGTGTTTACTTCTCATTTTCCAGAAACTTCATGTTTTATAGGTAAATAAACATATTTTCTATTACCATAATTAATTATATTTAATCATAACAAACCAAAATAATAATTCTTGGAATGGACAGAAGAGGGCATATATGAGATGTATTATAAAAATATGTAAAGTACAAAATTTTGTATTTTCCACTATAATCCTGAAAAGGAAATATTTGTAATATAATTCTCACCATTGAAAATAGTCATAAATGATATCAGTAAGTGTGATTTCTTTGTATCTAGCCCTAGCACTGTCTTTTAGTTGTTGTTTTGCTTTGTGTTGCTTTTTATCTCTTCATAGACGTGTTAGAAGAAAAACTATCATAGTATGTCAGGCCATATCTAATGAGGAATGCTGGTTTGTTCAATAATATATGTTAACATACTTAATTTTTACATGACTATTAACACCAAAGGATAGCTTTGGGATTCTCTTCTGTATTCTAAATAAATAGCACCTTGGTGTTTTTTTTTTCCCTCAGAAATAACCCAGCATTTGGGCAATAGTAAGAAGTGTGGTGTCTTACACTTCGCTGTTCCTGTGTATCATATTTATGAAGACATAATAAATAGTCATAATAGAAAAAGGATCATTGGAATAAAATAAAGTGGTCCATCAAGTGCTCAGTCCAAGTTTATTACTGCAATGGACTTGGATTATAATTACCAATAGAGGAGAGAATAACTACAAGTTATTTTTATGTAAAAAGCATATTATTCTAAGCCAACATAATAACAGAGCTTTTATGAACCACAATAATTGCACGGAAGAATCACAGAAGTACATTCTCTTGAAAGAAGAAGGTAGGTGTTGATAAGCTACTATAGAATTTTACAGGCAAAATGAACAAAAATAATTGTCATGGAAAATAATACAAGCACATTAACTTTTGTTGGGATGTGTGAGAGAGATTAAATTATGAAATTGAAAATAATTATTAAGTAATAAGAAACATTTTATATCACTTTTAATGTCTATATTTTGAAATGACATGTTTTCACTGAAACTCTTATTTTCAATATATTTTTACTATCCTTTTGCTGGTACATGGGAAACTGTTTCCGATATGAAACTGCTTTTTTATTGTAATACTGGTCAATTAATTTACAAAAAGAATAATGGCTGTATTTGTCTATTTAAATGTCCCCATTATAGAGTCTTCATGAGGATTTGATTTGAAACCACTATGATTTTATTATTGTATCTGATTTTATCTTTAAATGCAGAGATGAAAGTCAAATGTTACCCCACAGTTAATGTATCATAATAAAGAAATATAATTGATAATAATTACACTATATGAATTCACATTGGATCAAATAAGCTGTTTAAAAAAACAGTATCAGGATTTTAGCACACAAGCATACTAGGTAAGCACTTGCAACACAAGTATACACATATTTATACGCATGTATGTATGTATGTATGCATGTATGTATGTATAAGAGTATATATATATGTGTGTGTGTGTGTGTGTGTGTGTGTGTGTGTGTGTGTGTGTGTGTGTGTGTATGTGTACATGTATATGTACTAGGAAATATCCTACTTTGAAATATCCATTTGAATATAGTAAGTACATTGTCAGGGCTGAAGTTACAGAGCAGCATGAATCTGCAGCAAGGGGATCACAATTCCAAGTCACCAAGTTCAAGACTAGATCATACAACATAGGCTTTTTATCCAAACCCAAGCAACTAAGCAACATATATAACAAAAACCAAACCCAAGTGTTTACTGATAAATATGGAGCTTTGCAAATTAAAATGAAAACAGAAATCTATTTTTATGCCTGTCTTTCATATTCTTCACAGATCCACGTTTGGAAATTCTTCATGACAATCAGATGAAAGCTTGGATTACTTGGGCTTTCCAGCAGGACACTGCACAAAGCTTATGACTGAATAACTGAAAAATAAGGGAATAGACAGCAAGATAGAAGAGCCTTGAATACATGCTCACAGAGGCAAAGTTCTTGAACAAAACACCAATGGCTTATGCTCTAAGGTCAAGAATTGACAAATGGGACTTTATAAAATTCTAAAACTTCTGTAAGACAAAGGACACTGTCAATAGGACAAAACGGCAACCAATGGATTGGGAAAAGATCTTTACCAATCCTATGTTTTATAGAGGGCTAACATCCAATATATACAAAGAACTCAAGAAATTAGGCTCCAGATAATCAAACAATCCTATTAAAAATGGAGTACAGAATTAAACAATTAATTTTTTTAGTATTAAAAATCATTTTAAAAAAAGTTATCACATTTGCAGTAAAACTTGTCCTGCCTCAAAACAAAAACATCTGAAATTAAAACATAATTTTAAAAAGTCATGAGTCCAGAATGGGCAGGCTGGGAGCTGGTTTTATCCTCTGGAGGCTCCAGGAGCTTCAGGTCCATGTTGCATCTGTGGTCCCTACAGTATGGCCACCTGAAGGCTCTGAAGAGCAGAAACTGTCCCTGACAGCATCCCTGTTAACCTCAGCAGACAGTGTCCCAGCTGCTTCTGGGGAGAGGAGAGGACCTACAGAGCACTTAGCAGCAGGGCTCAGTCGTCCAGGTAGTAGTCCAGCTTGGTGAACACAGTCTTTCAACCCTTGTCAGAGAAGACCTTCTCCTTGGGGAAGAACGTCATCTCTTCAGCTACTTTGCTGATAATGTCCTCATCCACTTCATAGCCACGGGACTGCATCTCAACTCTGATGCACATTTTCAGGTGCTTGTACTCTAGGGGCAAGAAGTGGACAAAATAATCTATAAAGTTCCGGTCAATGAGGCTGTTGTGTCAGAAGCCACTGTTCTTGTTATTGAAGACCGACATGGACAGGGTGTGCTCCATGTTTCTGAGCTTGATATCTTCCCTCTGCTTCCCAGTTTTCCAGAAATCCAGAGCCACATCTGTGATCCTTTCTGCCCCTGCATTGCTGAGGAAGATGAAGATGGCCTTCTGACAGGAGACTTCATCTACCACATCGTAATAGTCTAGGAAAGGCTTGATGGCATCGATGAGGCCAGCATGAACCTTGTCCATCTCGTCCAAGATGAAGATGGAGGGAGCACAGGGGCTCACGTTGCCTCGAATCCACATCTGTAATTGGTCCTAATACAGGGTGAAGTTAGAGGCTTGGGGGAACTGTAGTGTGGCCACAAACAGGTGTACATAGTCACTGTTCAGTCCACCCTCTTAAATATTCTCTGCAATGATCTTGCTGGCGAAGTTTTTGCCTGTGCCTGTCCACCCATGCAGGGATAGAGTAAGGGACTTCTTGGGCTTCAGATTGCTTAGGAAACCAGACACAGTGTTTAAGATGACTTTTTTTTTGCAAGATGCTGTCCAAAGATCTTGTTATCCAGATCCTTCTGCAGCGCCCCGCATGCACATCGTTATCCAGCCTCTACCGCTGCCTTAGTAGCGCCTGTTCATCTTCTTGAACTTCTCACAGTTTTAGCCATCTGTGGCCTTCTCATTAGCAGGACACTTGCGGTTGGGAGAGGACTGCTCAGGCTCGAGCTTCTCTGTCACCCACTCGCAAGGGCCGGGCTTTGGGCTCTTCTTTGTTTCTACGGATAGGTGCACTGAGCTCCTCATGATAAAAGCAGTTGTGCTGCATATAGTTCACAGCCATGCTGGTGGGAACAAAAGATGTCTCACTATCCTTCTTCTTGTTCTGCTGCTCTGCTAGCAGCCAGGCCTTGGCATCCTCCGTGGAAACGATGTTTTTTATTTTAGCGTCCATGCCCAGGTCCACCTCAGGGATGCCACTCAACATCTGGTTGGATAGCATCTCCTCAGTCTTCTTGGCCTAGGAGACTCGGATATTCTCTGGCAGCTCATAGAGGCAGTCCTCAGAATTCTTGGGCTTGGCCTTCTGTTCTTCTTGCTCCACAATCCCCTTCCTTTTCTTCAGCTCTGTCTCAATATACTTCATCCTGAGGGGGTCAGGGGGACTACAGGCTCAGAGTGCCAGAATGGCCATAACAAGGCAACTGCTAATTAGCATTTTTGTTTCAAGACAAGGTTTCTCTGTGTAGCCCTGGCTGTCTTGGAACTCACTCTGTAGACCAGGCTAGCCTCCTACAAAGAATTACTAACTGAGGAAACTCTAATTGCTGAGAAGCACCTACAGAAGTGTTCAACATCCTTAGTCATCAAGTTCCACCTCACACCACAATACCCAATATACAACTCACAGACCACATGAAGCTCAAGAAGGAAGACCAAAGTGTGGGTGCTTTGGTCCTTCTTAGAAGGAGTAACAAAATACTCATGGGAGTAAGTATGGAAACAAAGCATGAGACACAATCTGAAGGAGAGGTCATGCGGAGACAGCCCCACAACGGGATTCATCACATGTGCAGTCACCAAATGCAGAAACTGTTGTGGATGTCAGGAAGTGCATGCTGACAAGATCTTGATACAGCTGTCCCCTGAGAGGCTCTGCCAGACCCTGATATTTTCAGAGATGGCTCACAGCTAACCATTGAACTGATCATGGGATTCCCAATGGAGGAGTTAGAAAGAGGACTGAAGGAGCTGAAGGGCTTTGAGGCTCCATGGGGTGAGCAGCAACCAACCAGAGCTCTCAGGGTCTAAAACCTCCAGCCTGGGAACACACATGGAGGGACCCACGGCTCCAGCTATACATGTAGTGGAGGATGGCATTGTCAGGCATCAATGGGAGAGGAGGCCCTTGGTCTCGTGAAGACTGGATGCCCTAGTGTGAGGGAGTTGGAAGATGCTGAGGCGGGAGTGGGTAGTTGGGTGGGGGCACACCTCCATAGAAGCAGAAGGAGGGGGGTGGAATAGGGGGCTTCTGGGGGAGTGGGAAATGGGGAAAGGGGATAACATCGGAAATGTAAATAAATAAAATATCCAATAAAAAAAAAAGAAAAAAAGGGGGCAAAAAAAAAAACGAAAAAGAAAATCATTAACAAAGCATAGAAAAATGTCGACACAGAATTCAATCATGCCAGTGATGAAGCAAGGATATCATTACAGAAACAAAACAGGGAGGTTTAAAATGTGCCCAAAAGGATTAGCCATGTGATGTGGATGAGAAATTCCAAAATGCCAATGATTGGTTTAGCAAGGAGACAGATTCTGAAAAAGAAACAGAGGAGTTAGTGACAAGGGACATTCAGTAGGCCAAATGAAAAATAGAGTGAGAGCATCTTCAGTAGAGGAGATCAGGAAGGTAAGTGATTCATATTTGTAGATGTACTATTCTGCATTTGGAAGACTTAGAGATACCAATAGAATACTAGTAGACCTGGGTAAACTTTAAAGAAATTACAAAAAATTACAAAGTAACAATTTTTGTACCAATAATGAACTTTGGAGAAAGATAGAAAAGTTTAAATTCCATAACAGTAGATACAATAACTGAAGACCTTATTACAAATTATTGTATATGAAATATATAACTATTTTCTTAATTACAGTCATTATAAGTACCAGTTTCATGTTCTAAAATTCTTCCAAATAAGTTATATGGTTATAGTTGTGTTAATCGTCAAGATTACAAGACCCACAATCATCTGAGAGATAAGACTTTAACTTACACTGTGAGGGATTGTCTTCATAATTTTAACCTATAGACATACCTGTAGGGAATTGTTTTGATTGGGTTAAAAGACATGAGTATAACTTCCCACTTTAGTGGCCCCATTTTCTAGGGTGATTCTGGACTCTAGCGAAAGAGAAAGTGTGTTAGAGAAGATGAAGTGAGTCCGGGAGAAAGCAAGATTCGAGATCAAAAAATGATGGTTGTTTAGAATAAAACAGAAGTGGATCTCCATTGGAGGCTCTAATAAATGAACAATATGAGCCACATAAGCCTCAATAAGATTCGTGAAATTCATATGTTAAAAATGAATATAATCTTGAATCACAGCATGAATTCCTTACATTCAAATAAAAAATCTATACTGACTACTTATATTAGGAAAATCTTACAAGATGTAGAGAAAGGCAGCTTCATTCATTCATTCCTCCCTGTGAAAGTCAGCCTCACATTCTTGTTTTGGACTCAGAGTCTAAAAATGAAGCAAATATACGTGAATTCTATTCTTACTGAATATATACAGATATAAGTTTATTAGGCACTGAAAAATTTACTTAAAAATGAATTTTGCCAAATGAAGTGAAGTAAAGACATTAGCAATTCTACTTAATTGGTATCATTTAAACATTCTTGATTAATGCTTTCTTCAAATGCCTGGGAAGGGAATAGTCTAGGAAGAAGAGAAATGATGCATCATGGAATATGATGTTTCTCCTAATAAATACTTAATGTTTCTAGGAGAACAACTTTACCAAATTCTAGATATTAGCAAGAGCTGCATTAACGTCAGTTATCTAATAAGGGCAAGTAGCATCTCACCCACATGATAGTCGATTCATACTCCTGAATGGGGAGAAAAACACAGCAGTGTTCCCCAGTGATGGTTTACTGATTGCTTGGATCCAAGGATCAGGTCAATGTAAAAAACAGAGAAGAATTATTTTGTTTTTCTTTTCCCCCACAAATAAATCTAGAAAGTAAAAGATTCTCTGCAGGAGCTACATTAAGATAAAAAAAACATTTATCAGACAATATCGTCATAAATCCACTTGAGATTTCAAAGGAATGTATAGTCTACTAAGCCAACACCGGAAGATGAATGGAATGAAATGATAAATGTGTGTGGGAGAGTAACATGTAATTTATTTTGATCACTAAAACTGATAACAGACATGAAAAATTACATATGAAAACCAGGTTCTAAGTTTCCTAACAGAATGATGACACATTTTCCTCTGTTGTAATCCAATAGAAAGCTTCAGATTTATGGATGACATTTGTTTCAATTGATCATTTCAATGCATGGTACAGGCCTGGAGACGTGACTTAGCTGGGAGAGTGCTTGTTCAGAATAGTCATGGATGAGATTCTGATTTCTATTTCCAGAACCCCTTAAACAAGGGAAAGTGACACGTGCCTTTAATACCCAGAATGTTGGATGAGAAGACATGAAGATACAGAAGTCAGGGTCATTCTCAGCTGCATAAAGAGCTTGAGGTCAGCCTGGGCTAGAGATTACATCTCAATATATACAGAGAAATAAATGAATGAGCAAAAACAAATAAATACATAAAAATACATGGTTTTCCATTTGTGTAGACTCTATTATTGTGTGTAAATCTCCATCACAAAACTTAATAAAGACATTAAGACATAAAACTGGATTTTAGTGTTTAATTTTACTCAGTCAATTTAAGGCTGGCAGAGTTCACTTCATCGTGATAACTTTTTTATATTCGTGTTTTATTAATTAGCTACATCAAATTTAAGTAATCTACATTTATAAGAATAAGCATAGATATTTATTTTCCACCATAATGAGCATAGTGCACTTGTGGATTTTCTTATTCAAATTGTTGTGTCTTTGGTCTTGGAAATACTTGGAAACACACTCCCATCAGTACATGTATATGTATGTAGGTTTGTGCTCAGTAACTCTGGTCTTGTATATGCTCTGCCTCATCTTAAAACTAGACACTTTTACAGGGAACCTTCTATGTAGACTTTATTTTCATTTATGTATATGCACACTCATGTGTGTTTATTTGGGCACACATGTAGTATGTGAGTGTGTATGCAGGGATATGTCCATTTATGGGAGACAAGTAAGAGACAATGTTGGGTCCTCTGGAGCTAGAGTTATATGCAACTGTCAAATGCCTTACATGGATGCTATAAACAGAACTTGTCTTATTTGAAAGAGAAGCAAGCACTTTTAAGCATTGATTCATATCTTTGTACCTCTATAAGAAATAATGATTATTTTTATTAAAGGATAATACTAGAAATCAATTTATGTGTACTAGTTGGATTCATTTGCACAAGTTACTGATGGCAGGTTTTTTCAGCTCATAGGAGGTAATGTAGCTGGTAACATTCATGTATTCTTTGTATATATAAACAACAGCATCTCCTATGAGCTTAAAAGGAATAGATAGTGACATGACACCTCCAGCTATAGGTTCCGACTTCATGGGTTTATTCTCTTTCCTCTATTCATGTGTAATTTTTCACTGAAGTTCTGAGGAAGTGGTTCAGTTTATCTATCATCCATGGATTCTATTTTCAATTCAAGAATTTAAAAATCATATTCCTATGCTTATCATCTGTCCCCATCTTTTTTTTCCCTCTCAGTCTTACAGAACCCATTCATTTCAAAGAAACTTAGGTCAGCATTTCTTAAGTCTACAGCATCTCAGTGTTTGTTTTATGCATCCATAATATACTTATATTATTTTATCAGTATTCCACTCTCTGTTACAGCCTGGCACCCTCTGATATACTCAATGCTTTTTAAAAATTTGCATGCAATAATGTTCACTTTTCATGCTGTAAACTACTATGGATTTTATAAAATGCAAAGCCTCATGGAGTCACTCAAATGGAACATCTTCGCTGCCCCAGGAAATTTACATATTGGATGTTTCTTTCTCAGTGAAAACTTGAACCAGCTGCATAATTTTGTACCTTGAAGAATGTGATGTAATTAGAACTTGACAACATATTGCCTTTGTGGGATAGCCTTAGCAATATGCCTTTAAGGTTAATCATTTTATCTGATTCCATAGTGCATTTTTTTTCATCAGGTAATTTTCTGTCCTCTAGGTTCAAGATGGTATATTCATTGATCTACTGGTGTAATCACTGATCTATTGATTGATCAATCATGAGTTTTGTTACAAATTCATGTGACTTAAAACACTTCTATCATAAACATTATTACATGAAGTTTTGTGGCATATGTTTGTTAGTATATTTTTAATTATAAGTTTTCTTTATTAGAATTTCATATATGCATATATTTAAATAAAATAATTTCTATTTTTATTTCCTCTTCTAACTCCCTGAATGTTTCCTCACCATGTACCTTTACCAATTTTGTAACTTTTTTGTTTTTTCTAAATTTTATGTGTTTACTCTTTTACATATATGAGCATGTGCATGTGCATGTGAGCCTATATACAACTAGTGTGAATTGTTCACAGAAGCCAGCAGGAGTCACTTTTCCTGAAAATTGACTTATATGTGTTTGTTAACTTCCATGTGCATGCTGGAGATGGAACCTGGGTCCTCTGGAAAAGCAACCAGTGATTTTAACTGCTAAAGCTATCTCCCCAAACCTATTCTCCATCCATTGTGGTAACTCACTCAGCTCAATTACTGCTGCCTATATATTCATAGGTGGAGCATTCACCAGAATATCTTCAATATCGTTTCACCCTCCTTTTGCCAAATACCAACTGACAACATCATTTTCTTTAAGGAACAGGATCTGGGGAGCTCCTCTCCATCTGTGCAAGAACTTGGACTTTTTATTTTTATTTCTGCAGGATTTTTAAATTAGTTGTAAGTATCTTGGAGTGTGAGAATAGGTGCTAAGTTCATGCTTAACTCTGCTGGAAATGAAGGATCATTTTCCATGGAGTTTTCAGCATTTTGCTTTGCCAAGTGTAGAGAATGAGATGGCATGTTTTCCATTCTCATCAGCAAACGCCATTTTGTTGCTTCCTGTGTTATGGGGTGGTGGAGGGTCAATATTCCCCACTGTTATTTCATGAAAAATCCTTTCTATACTTAGAGACACTTACTAACCAATTGCATCTCTGTTGGAAAGGTGTCTGTTTAGATTATTTGGCAATATGAGGATTATTTGTTTCTTATTTTTACATAATATTTTATGCTTCCTTTGAAAATGCCATGTATACAATGTCTTGATTGTATCCATCCTGTACTCTCCAAATCTCACATATATTAGGCACCCTCACAACGTCTTTCTTCCCAACTAGTGGTGTGTGTGTGTGTGTGTGTGTGTGTATGTCTGTGTGTGTCAGTTACTGCTGGTTATATGTCTAAGCACATGGTGCCATCAACTTGGGCATGGACAACCTATCTGTGGCTACACAACCAAGGGACATGACTCTCTCTTCCCTAGGTGCCATCAACTACCAGTAGTTCCACAGATAATGAAGGGACACAGAAGCTCTTAGTCCACAAATTGTGGAATTTTACGGCTCTTCCACTTATATAGGTTTGGGCAGAGATTCATAGCCACTGTTAGTATTCTTATATGTGGAATATAAGATTTATTATAACTTGTGTGTGTTAAATATGTTTTCTTTCTGTATGGACTTGTACTTCGCTCTGTTAAGCATGTAAGCAACAGATTTTTTTTTAATTTAAAATCTAATTTTTAATTTCCTTTTCCTTATATCACTAAAGGTTATAATATAATCAGAGAGAGTTTATTGATAGAAATAGATATATACAAGACAGAGGAATGATAGATGTATAGATGGGTAAAGATACAATATAGACTAATCATGGCTAAAAATTTTTTTTCTTTTACCTAAAGGTGAAAAAGTCCTCACAGGTCAGTAGCACTGTCTATGAGAAGGATTTTGAGATAGCCAAGTGACAGTGGTCATGATGATTCCAGAGATGTTACAACTCTGTCAGGAACCTGGATGCAAAGCACTAGCATGATTTGTTTGTTTGTTTGTTTGTTTTAGTTACAATTCTTCCAATATATGCCACTTATCTCAGTGTTTCCATACATCTATTCCAATATCAGAAGCTTAAGAGTTGGGATCCACTATTTTCCCTTCTGCATGTACATTTAGCAAGGAGGTGAGACGAAGCCTGGTCTCTGCGTTAGATTTCCTCTGGGGTAGGGTAGAGCTCCAGTGCATATCATTACATTTTATTTTTGCAAATGCAATGTGACTATTCCTAATGCAGTTCAGCCATTATACTTCCAAGCCCAGGGAAACAGTACTGTTTGTATATTCCATGGCCAGCATCTGTCACTTTGAAGAAGTAAGAAGACAAGATTTTCTCAGTGCCTGTCAAATCAAGCACACACGACTCTTGAGTAC
Source organism: Grammomys surdaster (assembly GCF_004785775.1). NCBI lineage: Eukaryota > Metazoa > Chordata > Mammalia > Rodentia > Muridae > Grammomys > Grammomys surdaster. The sequence continues at coordinate 7,033,887 of NW_021604591.1, forward strand.
AGTTACTTTCCAACAATCCAATATTATTTTTATGGACCTTTGCATACAAGACAAAAAGGTCTCAAGGAGGTTTTAGTAAACATCACACATACACTAAATGCTTGAATCAAAGTTAAATATAGATCTACTTCACTCTCAATTGATTTTCTTCACACTAAACCAAGCCACCTCTTATAGCTCTAGTTGAATAAGTGGTTGTGAACGGAATAAAATTCAAATAACTTAGAAAACACCATGCCCATCAGCCAGCAATTTAGACTGTGAACTTGGATGAGTACTCCCTCCTAAATGATTTCTTTCTTGATTCCATCTCTGTAAAATTTAATAAATAAGTACAACTATTCATTAATGATGAGCTTACCCTTTCAGATTAATGCATGTTACAACCCTTAATTTAGTCAACTGTCTCACATCTCCAAAGGGTAAAAGTATGTTAGTGCAACAAATCTGTATGTTTCCCAACCAGATCATATTGGACTCATTGGTTCTCCTACTTCTAATAAATTCCACAAAGAAATTCTAATAAAAAAATATATTATTTTCTATAGATTATCCCTTTGCATTTTCAAAATCAATAGGTCATAATCATTTTCAAAAGATTTTTCTCTTTATTCACCTTTGATTTTTTTTTTTGAAATGGGGTTCTCATGTCTCAAAATAGGCTGCACTTCAAATTTGTCATGTAGGTGAGGAGGTCCTCACATTTGTGATCTTTCTGCCTCCCTTTTTCAGATGTTGGGATTAAAAATTCATGTCATAGTGTTTTCTTTTTATAATAATGGGGATAGTACCCAGGGTCTTGTGTGCAATTAGCAAGTATTCAATCAAGTGATTCCTAGTGTCAATCATAGCCTTTTTTCCCCAAATTTTCACTCAAAGTTAAAGACAAGATTTTGTATGTATGATGTATGACAAATGTACGCATTGCTTCTCTGAAGATAAACAAGCCAGAAATAACAACTGTAGCCTGGAGCACCACCATATAAGTGTGAATATATGCATTTTGAACATGTTATCCCAGTAGATAAAAACAACCAAAACTATAAGGTTTAGTCATGAGGCTGGTAAAATGATCAAAGAATGATAAAGGTTGAATAAGAATCCTTACCTTTCACTCTCTGTGAAACTCAGTATTTTCCAGGGGACTCATACAAAGGTTATCTAGACTTGATCAGCAACAGTCAGGTCCAAGGTGAATGCCAATATCATGTAATCTTAACAGTTCTTGCCAACAAAAAGTTAGCATTATCACGTGCCAGTTATCGTTTCTGCCTTGGTTCAGAATTTTAAAGTCATGAGGTTGGCAGAGATTCACTTCTTTTGGAAGAATCATGGAGATACCTCTTTCTTTGTTATGTTGAGCTTGAAGATCCCACTACCTTCCACCACACCATGATCATTTCTCCATATTCAAACTGAGTCATGTAATGATGCCATTGTACATCTATGTCTTTTTAGTAAGGGGGCATCATCCTTGAAGCCATTGTGTGTTAGGGATCTCTGTTGTTTTCATTGAAACCGTTGAGTTTCCTTCCACTTTGCTGAGTGCATTGTTCTTATTTCTTGCATTTAAGATATAGTGAATTTCTGGTTTTAACTTATTTATGGTTCTTTTTAAAAATCTATTTAAATGTGTAATGCAAGGATCAGCTAAGCATTTTATCAAAGTTTTAAGCATTTTAAGCATTTTCTACCCATCCAACTACTCCATCTATGAATCAAAATTTGGTGAAAATCATCTAGTAACTTTTGTTCTGGTACTATTTATTATCAAATATTAGATAATCACACTATAGTTTCAACATTTTAAAAAAGATTTTTGTATGTGTGCATATGTAGTTTGTGGGGGATGCTGTTGTGTGTGTGTGTTTGAGTGTGTGTGTGTCTATTCAGGGGTTCAGGGGGCTACAAAGGCCAAGAAAGGATGACAAATCTCATAGAGCTGGATTAAAAGTTATAAATGTCATTAGCCTTGCAATGTGGGTGCTGGGAACAAAACTTGGTCATTTGGAAGAGCAGCAATATCCCTGAACCTCTGGGCCATTTGCCCAACTTCTTCAGCAACTTCTTTAGTCTATGGCAGATATAAATAATATCTCTATATCAGCATGGAATTCACAATGTTTCAAGTAAACATTCATATAGTCTCAAGAACAAACTTTCAGAAATACCTTTATTCCCCACTAAGTAAAATTAACAGTCCTATATAGCCTTTCATAATATTACTACCCTTCCCTCATAGACTTGGTCCTTATGTTATATTTATAAACTTTTATTGATTGTTTGAGTAATATTTTTCCATTGGACTATAGACCTTATGATGGTAAAAGTAGTAGTTTCAGTTTTCTGTTTTTCCAAATGTTTCTGCCACAAGACTAGTTAATGAGAATGCATGCAGAGAAATTTTAAAGGAAAATATATGAATGTAGAGAAGTAAAAATGAACTTCATTATAATTTCACATAAAAGAAAAAGGATTTGCTACAAAGTTTGAAAAATTCAACCATGAAATGTTTGAAAAGTACTAGGATCTTCACCATATGAAAAACTTCTCTTCTTTCACAGTGGAAATGGATCTCAAAATGTGGGCAGAAAATTACTACCATTCTCCCTAATTTGTACAAAAGAAGAACACATATATTTATTATTTAGGACATTTGAATTACAGTAAAGGTACATGCTTTTTTTTTCTTTCCTGTTCTTTCCTAGGTCTAATCTTAAAATATCCTTAAGATTATTTCAGTACCTTTTATCTTATTTTTCAAAAGGATGAAACATTACCCCTCATTAGAAATTTATAGATATTCAAGCCATTTCTGCCATCTTATAGGCAACCTAAAAATACATGTTTTAATTAGCTATTATATTTAAAATTAATTCCCAAATAATTCTTTTCTAGTTCTTAAAATTCTTTCCTATATATTGTTATTCTTAACTATTACCTGAGTCAGCAAGATTAGTTTAACTTTTAAAACATAATTTTATAATCATAATTTGAAGGGACTTTTGGGCCACAATGCTACTCAATGACTAACTGTGAGATTTCAGATTGTATCACTCATGTATTCAATTCATTCCTTTATTATCTTGAATATTTTCAGAATCAGCTACAAATATATACTGACTCTTCCTATGTGTCAGACACTCTGGGAATGATATAGAAAAAAAAAGATTAGGACAGATAGCCAGTTGTGAGATATTTCCTTTTGTGAGAAATAATAGTATCTGAAGCCATTATACCTCTTAGCAGAGAGAAGTAAATTATTCTTGCAGTGAAGAAGACACAGAGCAACTGAAATTCCAGGTAAACATTAGGGGAGTCTCATTTTAGCCCTTCATGATGTTTTCAGAAATTCCTGAAATGTAACACGTATTTGAGAAATAATGAAGAGTAGAATGAAGTCCAGGAGAATAATTTCATGGATGCTGTGTGTAGTATTTTTATTTTTGAATGAAGACATTGTTCCTGAAAAAAGTAGATAAAACCAAATATGTTGCTTCCGAACGCAACAATTAAGCTAAATGTATTTGATTCTTAGGACACTCATAAATTATCACAAATTGATTGTACTAAAACAACATGAATCTGTTTCTGGCACTGTTATGTTCAGATGTTTAAAATCAAAAGGTTTGCAGGGGTTTATATATCATGGGAAGATCTCTCTTTGTAATAATTGACTTGAAGAATCCATTGTTTGTTTCATGATGATCTCTTTCTAGTCAAAAGGAGCAATGTAGCTTTTGAGTCTTCTCTTATAACTATTTTCCTTGTAGAAAATATAACTATGGTTTCCAGTGCTTTAAAAGCCTGTTTTCCACAAATAGATATACCTGTCTTTATCTGTAAGCCCTGAAATTTAAGTTTTACTAAATACTGTTTTTAAAAATTTCAAATTCTTCTTACTAAAACAATATGAGTTTTTGTTGTTTTCTTTGTTGTTGTTGTTTTGTTCTTTGATTTTTACAAATTGTAAAGACTGGTTTAAATTATTTTATGCTCATTTAATTTTTCTAGTAAACTTTCCTGCCAGGTCCAGCATGGCCTTGGTGGAGACATGATCCCTGCCCCTGGGAAAGAGCCAGCAGACATAGGCCTCCTTGAGCATTGATGGCTGCCTTGGACATAAGGATTGTTGGTTTAATAATATAAACATCCTCACATTCCTCTGAGGTTAATAAGATTTCATGTTAATCCGAAACAGCATGAGTCTGAGAAACAAAGTTGTGGCTAATGTCTCAGCAAAATGGTAAAAGCTGGGACCTTCAGGGCAGTCCTTAAAGCTGTGGAAAAGAATTCTTTAAAACATGAATTTGAAAAATGTATAATTTTTCAACTATGCAGAAATGGCAGGATGCAATATGAATTATATAAGGAGCTTCACAGATCTAAAGGAGCAGAGGCAGCTACACTATGAGCCAGCTTGTCAGGAAGATGCAAAGAGAGGTAAAAACAAATGCATGCAAGATTCCTGTGTTTAAGATTACCCTGGGTCACAGCCAGTAGGATAATCAAAGGGAACTTTGAACAAATAAGTGAACTGATTTGTAAAACAACAACAACAACAACAACAACCATCACCACCACCACCAAATCTGGGCTTTTGGTCCTCCTGAGGTGAGCTAACAAAACATGATAGCAGTTTTTTTTTATTGGATATTTTATTTATTTACGTTTCAAATGTTATCCCTTTTGCCTGTTTCCCCTCCACAATCCCCCATCCCATCCCCCCTGTCCTTGCTTCTATGAGGGTGTTTCCCCCACTCCCCCACCCACTCCTGCCTCCTCCTACCTTGGTAATTCCATACAATGGACCAAGCATTCCGCTACACTGGGCCATTGAGCCTTCACAGGACCGAGGGCCATTATTAATGCCAGACAAAGCCATCCCCTGCTTCGTATGTGGCTGAGACCATGGGTTGCTCCATGTATTCTCTTCGATTGTTGGTTTAGTCCATGGACGCTCTGGCGGATATGGTTGGTTGGTATTAGGAGTTCTTTAGAATTTTCAATAGGAAGAGCTGAGCTGTCTGGACATCTCTGAAAAGTGAAAACAGTTCTTCAAGAATCTTTCTAACGGGATTTCTGAACAAAAAGACCAAGAATTACTTACAGTGCTGACACAGCCCTTTTAGGATGTTTTCTAGCTGCTACCCAGAGAAGGCTGTCTGAAGAGTGAACTCAGTTCTCTTAGAACTGTTTTCTGCCTTTCCGATTTTGATTGGAAAATCCCAAAGTTTCTTTTAGAATTTTTCTAATGGGATTTCTGACTTGATCAGAAGATCCACGAATTTTTTTTTATAGCAGATTTTCTGACTTTGCTCAGAAAACCCTTGAGCTATCCAGAAAGTTTTAGAATTTTTGACTAGCAGAGAGAGCTGTCTCAACCAGCTAGATTTTAGAATAGCAAAAGAAAGCTGTCTAGACCATAGTAGAACACAAAGTAGGAGAGAGAGATAGAGACATAGAGAGAGAGAGAGAGAGAGACAGAGGGAGAGAGAGGGAGGGAGAGAGAGAGAGAGAGAGGGAGGGAGTGAGAGAGCGTCAGCGGAACCTATGCCACCAGCTTGTCCCCACAATTTGATTTGCAGCTCCCAAACACCCCTCTCTCAGGAACCTGGACTTAACCATGACTGGTTCTTGGCAATTTCCAATTTTAAGGCTCCTGGTCATTTATTCAACCTCCTTGTATGCAGAAAGGCAATACACTCATGGGATTTAATAAGTATTTCATTGATATGTGAGTGATCACTGTTTGATCCACCGGATCTTTCCATGTGTCTCTGCCAACTTCACAACTATTGATAAAATAAACAGCTCAATGACTTTTGATATTACTTCAAAGTCTAGAACCTTGTTCCTTGCTCAAGGCTGTGGAAATAGCTGAGAACGTAAGAACACTTTCTGAACAAAGACCTGAGTTCAAATCCCCAGGACTCATGTAAAAAGCTAAGCACTGTGGATTATAGACCTGTAAGCTCTATGCTATGTTAATAGGAACAAAGATTATTTACTTAAGGTTTGTGAGTCTTTCCTAAGCCCATTTTCAGTGAGAGACTATCTCTCAAGAGAATAAGGGAGAAAATGAAAGAGCGTGTTCCTCGACATCTCCGTATATATTCTGTGGGGTGAGAATGTATTTATCTGTACCACATCCACACAGGTAAATCTACCACCACACCATATTTATCTAAAAAAAAATCAGTAAATATAAAACATTGATCAACTGTTTTTCAGAAGTCTCAATGATCATCAAATCAATTGTGTATGTTTGAGACTCTTGTTATGATTCTTCCATGAGCAAAGTGCCTTCCCATTTGTAACCCCCCTGAAGCTGGAATAGAAATAATCTGCTTCACAAGCAATGAAGACATCATAAGAAAACCACTGAAGACATTTTCATTAAATATGAGAGATAATAGAATAATGAAAGTCATAGTCCTAAGCAATTTTAAATATCTAACCATCAAACTTTGTGAGGTTTAGAGGTCTAGGAATAAGCTATTGTTGTGGATAGCCCAGGCCTTGTATTTTGATACTAATTCCCCTTTCCTGTGAAAGGCTGCAGAGGAGGTGTGAGTCATTACACAGGTGATTTTTAGTGAACCTGCTGCCCATCTTAATTTGTAAAATAAAGGCTGGAGCCAGTGATTGAGCAGAGGAAGGGGAGGTGGAGATATAAAGGCTGGTGGGAAGAGAGCAGGGGTGAGGATGATTGGAGGACAACTGGAGGAAGACAATGGAGGAAGACAACAGAGGAGGAAGATGTCAGAGACAATGATGAGTGGTGAGAGAAGAGAGGATGACTGGGGAGAAGAAAGAAGATGACTGAGGATGATGGAGGAGGATGACTGGGAAGCAGGAGGTAGAAGGACAAATGCAGAGTCTGGAAAACCCTCAAGTTATAAGGGTCTCATAGCTGGGGAACAGAGTAGTGTAGGGGTATCTGCCCAATCTAGGCTTAAAGAATATATTCATAATTACTGAGTTGTGTTTTCATTGACTGGTCCTATTCGGGTTGAAGGTTTAAATATCACTCACTACAAGCTATAGCCCTGGAGGCTTGATGTGTGAATCACGCTGCTTACACCAAGCCTCGGTGCCAGGGGTTCTCAGACCGACCCCATGGGTCGGAGGTTCAGACTTTTGAAAAGTTCTTTCTACTTCCATTTTATTCTTGCTTGAAGAATGGTATGTGTTTATATCTGACTGACTTTTTCAGCTTGTTTCCTGCCAATTGGGATTTTGCTCAACCAAGCAATTTCTTTCATTTTATCCTTTATATATATCATTTCTAAACAAGGACAGAAAAATTGCTACTGAGATCTTGAAGAATGTCCTGGAGTTCCCATGTGTGTCCCAAGGATTAGACAAGAGGGAGAGCTACAGTGAAGTAGTTCAGGATAGCTTTTGGCTTCTTTAGAGAAGGCAGAGGAGACAAATACAGAATTACATCTTATATTACATTTTATATTACATCTCTGTATTATAGTATGTGTGCGTGTGTATGTGTGTGTGTGTGTGTGTGTGTGTTTGTGTGTGTGTGGCTTGGAACTGTTTCCAAAATTTCACAGAGCAGTCTTAGCAAAGCTGAATATATACATATTCATATATATTCATATATATGTATATATATATATATTTGTGTGTATGTGTATATATATGTATACATGTGTGTGTGTGTTTGTATGTGTGTGCACATATGGTGTGGATACGTGTCAGTATGTGTACTTAAAGTTAATAAATAAAACTGTATTTATTTCTTATGTGTTTTGGCACATTATATCCAGCTTCTGTTTCCATCATTGTACATTTCTTTCTGTTGGAGATTCTCTGACTGTTAATAATTCTGTGATACATGTGAGTCCACCAGCCTCACAGGAAGATGAATGATGTCTCAATCCCAAGGTAATTAATATACTCCCATTAGAAAAAAAAATTCATATAAGATAATGCATTCAGAATCCAGTAATAAAGGCATGGACATTAATTAGAGAAAATATTGGAGGTGTGTATTCAGTATTTGAGCAGACAATGCATTGACATTGTCAGATTGAGTAACATTTTAGAGCTTATATTGTAATTTAACGAACACATAATTTGTTACATAATATGTGGCAGTCATATTCAGTTCTACTTTTAAACAGAGAAGTTGTTTATTGTTAAATCTGTGTATCTTATAATGGCTATAATCTCTGCTACACATTGTTTTGTTAGTTCTTATGAAGTACAATCAAGCAACCAACATATATATATATAATGGAGATGTAAAATGTATGACATTTTAATTTTAAAATTTAGATGTTAAGCATTTGGATACTTTATAAAAGGCTTTGGATGTATTATATAATATGAGAAAATATTCACTACTAAAATGAACATATTTGCATAATAACAGGAAAAGTATTGAAACAGAAAATAGTGAAAGTTTCCTATTTAAGCTATAGTTTGGTAGACTAAGCATATATCTCATTTGATAAAATTCATGTGTTGAAATAGAATATTAATTCTGTAATTTAGAGATGGTTTGCTTAAAGATTAGCAGTAAACTGGCACATATATGATTAAAAATTATATAAATAGGGTAAACTGCACTCCAAACCCTGTGGTCTATTTCCTGCCACACAACTTTGCTTGCTCTTCTAAAGGTCAGCTCACACCAGAAACACCAGACAGGTGCCTAGTATAACTGTCATCTGAGAGGCTTTACCCAACAACTGATAGAGACATAGGCAGAGACTCACAGAGAAACAATAGACAGAGCTGGGGGAATCCTATGAATGAGAGGGAAGAAGGGTGGAAGGAGCTAGAAAGGCCAAGGACACCACAAGGAAACATACAGAATTCACAACCTGGACCCATGGGGCCGGACAGAGACTGAATAGGTAAAGAGAAAGCATGGATTGGATGGACATAGACCCTGACTCAGCATATATGTAAACTGTGGCACCTCTAGCAGGAGGAGCAAGGTCTGTCTCTGACTTTGTTACCCACCTTTGGATGCTTTTCCCCTAACTAGGCTACCTTGCTAAAGTATGATGAGAAAAGATGTGCCTAGCCCTTCTATAACTTGATATGCCAAGAACCCACTTAAGGACAACAGTGTTGTTACTATTATGTACACATGTCCAGATATTTCTAAATACAGTTGTAGTTCCTATTTCTTATACTCAGCAATATTAAGTTGTATGCTAAATTCAATCTTCTTCTGATTTAATCATACACATTGTTGATGCTGCCTCCTATCTAAAATACATATGACAGTATGATAGCTATAGCACTCAGTAATTCACCCATAGTGAGAGGGACTGCACATTTATCTATCTCATAAATACATTTTTGGGGTTGGCAAGGATGCTATCTTTGGACTTTATATACCACCACAAATTTGGATAAGCAAATTATGTTGGGAGTCCTAATGGCAGAACATATATCTATAACTGTGCCTACCTACCTCAACTGCAGCTAATCATGGCTAGTACATGTCTCTGATGATGCTTTTATTTGTGTGAAATTATGCTTATATTATCAATAGAAAATATTCTTTATTTTGTACAAATTTACTTGTATTTTGGGTTTTTTTCAGGTTTAAGTATAAATATTTAGGTGTTTTGATAATATATTTTTTAAAATTACTTTATTTTTTTTACAGTCTAGTTGTCCCCTCCTATTCTGCCCTCCCACAGTTTCTCATCCTATTCTTCCTCCTCCTGTCTCCAAGAGGATATCCCTCTTCCTGCCAGTCCTTCCCACTCCCTGAGGCCTCAGGTCTCTCCACTGTGTTTCTTCCACTGAGGCCAGACCAGGCATTTCTCTTCTGTATTGTGTCAGGGGACTTGGACCAGCTCGGGTATGCTGCCTGGTTGATGGCTCAGTGTCTGAGAGATCTCAGGGATTTGAGTTAGTTAAGACTTCTTGTTTTCTTATAGGTACTCCTTAAAGAGTGCTATCTTTCACTTTTGTGCTAAAATCTATTTTTGTAGTTCTTCTATGTAATATACATTTGATAAAACTAATACATTTATTTAAACACAAAAATCTCATTAGTTCCCAAACCTCTTAAGCTAGCCACATACATTTTACCACAAAAATAATATTAATGTGAATCATACATAAAATACACATTTATGCGTTCATTTCACTTTCCTAAGGAAATTTAAAAACGTAGTAATTGGGCTTAGAGGGATGACTTAGTAGTTAAGGGTGATTTCTGTTTTTCTTAACTTGAGTTCAGTTGCCAAGCCTCAAGCCTGACAACTAATTCACAACTACCTGTAGTTCCAGTCCCCAGGAATCTGATGTCCCTATGGGCTCTTTTTCCAGCTGCACACTGGCATTCATACACACAAACACATACATAGTTTTATAATTATTTACATTTAAAACTTATTTAGTAATTATTAAAATACTAATTTATTATTGACAAAAGAAGGACTGTCCAATAAATTCATGTGGGTAGAGGCAATATGAACAAGGCATATTCTTTATCTGTCCCATCTTGACAACGGAGCAGAGTAAACACAGGAAGTATCCCTTAAGCCCTAGTTCCATAACATTTATTGCTCTTGAAATGCTAATTGTTTTGGAGGAAGCAAGAAATAAATTTCATTCCTGTTTCCTGAGTGTGCCAGAGAGTATGCCTGCCATGGTCAGTGGACAGGATGCATTCTTGCTGCTGGAGGTGGTCAACGTTGCAGTCACTTTCTAACAGAGTTGAATAGAAAGAATCACTCCCAGCCATTGTTCAACAGCTCTGTCATATTTACTTAAAATCCTACTTTTAATAGTCTATATGCTGATCGTGATCTTAAGTAAAGCCACTGATTCTTTGTATCACTTTCACATGATGTTTTCTGAGAAATCCCCTAGCGTCCACTGAAGTCTGTCATGACAGGTTTCATTGAAGAACACTGACCATTTTTAGTAACACAAATGGAGCATATGAACTTATTTGCTGAACATATTTAAAATTAAATATCTGATATTAAATAAACCCTCTATTATAGTTTCAAAGGTCAACACATATATATTTCCAATTTTTCTGTTTCTGCAATCATGTGTCCCAATAAAAACAACTTAAGAAAGAAAGGGTATATTTTGGCTTACAATCTCTGGGGAATACAGTTTACCATGGCAGGAAAGGTATGACATCAGACAGCGAAGGTTTGGTGACAGCAGGAGAAAATGCTTGGTTGGTCACATGCCTGTACACTCAGGAATCAGAAAGTGAACAGAAACTGGGCTGAAGCTATAAAGCCGCGACTTTATCTAGCAAATTGCCTCCTAAGATCTCCGTAATATTCCTAAATAGCACCACCTGTTGGAGACCAAGTGTTGAAAGTGTATAGAATATGATAACCATTTCATATTCACAAAGCAGCAAAACTTAAATTCAGCCACATCTTCTGCAAGCAGACAAGACCAACATGAAAGGCACACACTGTCCTCGGGTTAACACTGTTAATTGGAAGCAAAAGGAACATCAATACTGATAACATTTTGTAGTTTGTTGCCCATTTGTTTATGTATTAAATAGTTATCAGTTTCTTATAAAAAAAAAAAAAAGAAGCTTCCCCTTCTAGGGCTAAACAAGAAGCTTTAATGGAGACGGTATGTTTTAAAAGACATTGTAACTCTTACAGAAATTGCTGTTTTAATGAACTGAGTGCATCTCGTTTCCAAGGATGCAAGAGAGAGAGGGGAGTGGAGCACAGAGCTATAATTAACTTCATGTTTATTTGCTTAAATTAATGTGTGAAATTCACTTCTTTCTCAGAATGGAGTCACTGGAACTATCATTAGACTGCAGTTAAGATCCTATCATTACAGAAATAATAAGAAACATACACTGAAATCTCCTTTTCTTTCAACTTAGACATAATTTAGTGGTATAGGCAGACATTATTTTTGAATGCACTCAATAATCTGTACCACATGATATCTCCATACATATATAAATACATGTGATATAGCTGGCCATTTTGAACAAAGGCTGATGTTAAAAGTAGTCATTTATATATGATTCACTTATTTTATCCATTAATTTAATTTTGCAAATTCAAGTATGGTGTCATAGAGAGTGATCTATTATATCTGTGCTCCCCCCACCTGAAGTCTTCAAACATAGCCTGTTGGCTTCTCTGCAGGGCACCTCTTTTGTATATTGCTGTTTTAAGCCCCCATCCTTTGCCTTTCTTTTCTCTAGATGCATTCTCTCATATTCTTAAGCTTATGTTATTTCTCATCAACCATAGCTTTTGTGATATACAATCATTCTTGATGAGTCACAGACACAGTGAAATGTGCAAAATTTTATCAAGTGATCACTTTAGCTGAGACTAAAAAGTCATGTCACATAAATATGAATATTTAATATTACAGGTATATAATACCATTTAGATTACAACGTATAAAAAATTTGGTTATAAGCCAGAGAGTTAGGGTGTTTTTTTGTTTGTTTTTTCTTTTTGTGAAGGAACGAAATCCAATGTACACATTAAGGAGTGAGGCTTATGAGTTAAATATTTGGAAAAAGGAAAGAAAAAAATGAGTTTGGGATCATAGCACTTTGTAGGGGAACAAAGAAAAGAGAGAAAGAAAAGGAAAAGAGAATGGACTCTGCCAAGTTGGCAAATGATAAATTCATGACACTATGGGTTTCCCATCTGTTGTGGTAAATGTGAAATACTCTTTGTGGGCTGTTGTGTTTGAACACTTGTTCTCCAGCTGGATTCCAGCTCAGTTACTGTACAGCCTTTAGGAGATGGAGACTCACTAGAGGATGTGGGTAGATATGAGGGAATGGGATGGTGTCATAGTCATAGCTGATTTGATTTCAAACCTGAATCCTGAATTTACTGCTTCACTACAGGTATGTGATCAAATGTGTCATAGCCTTTCACCATCAGGGGGGATAGAGCTCTATTCTGTCACATATTCTCTGTCAGGATGAACCATATAATTCTAAAAATGAGTCCAAAATTAACCTGTCCTTCCTAATAATTCTACTAGACATTTTTTCAAATGTATTAAAAATAAATACTATACCATATTGAAGGAAATGGAGAATTACAGGTCTGTAATCACAGTAATGTGAGTATTGATATCTCATAAAACCAGATCATGAGTCGGAAAGAAGTCCAGGCTATGCTTAATTAGAAGTTAGTTTGAGCTGCATAGAGGTTAGTCTCTGTTTGTGAATGAATGAATGAATGAATGAATGAATGAATGGATGAACGAATGAATGAATATGTGAACCAGAAAAAAATAACTTACTGTTCCAGAAGAAAATTTGGAAATTGAATTGTGTCTTGGAAGAAAGATTCTTGCTACATAAGATGTTGAAGACATCAGTGAAATGTTTCATTCTACAGGGATGCTTGCTAAGCACAGGAAATTATAAAACTCAAAGCATACAGAAATTCCCTGGATGCTAGACCCCTTTCTCTCGAAGCACATAGAAGCAATAAAGGGTACTGTAAGCCATTATCAGAAAATTCAAATTATCTAGGCAATACTCAGACTAGTTTATCTGCCTGAGAAAGGCAGAGATCAGCCATACTGTTTGGAAAATGTCAAGACCAACTTTTCTTTCTTGAGAAAACCCTCCCCAACTCAATAATAAATCATCAGGCTGTGCAGTGTGTTTCAGTTTTCCAGCTTTTGTGACCTGTCACCTATGTTAGGATGGCCTTTGGAGATACAGCTGTCTTTGAGTCATTTCTGCTCTTATACGTAACCCCAACAAAATTCATGGTTCACCAAATCAGAGTTCAGTGACGCATATACTTTGATCTCCTGTTGGTTCTCTATCTGGGGTGAGAAGATATATTTGCATCTTCACAGAAACCATGTAATAAACAAAATTATGAATAGATTGTGAGATATATTTTTAAGAACAGCAAAGTAGACAAAAACAACAGTCTGGAAAGAAGAATTATTTCTTGCAGGAGGGGAATGTTCTCTTTGAAATGTGCTTCAGAACAGGAAACAATTTTAAGAAATGATGGAAAGAAGCTGTGGTGAACAAAGATAAACATACTTCTAGATATGAGTGTATTTGGAGTTGTGTAGAAATCTAGTAGTTATTTCCCTGAACAACCGATTTCAGATGTTCATGGATAATGACATTGCAGAGGATCTTGATCAGAAATTACTAAGTGGAATACTGGAGGGATCAGGAACATTGGAAGTTTAGTGAGAAAATACAATGAAAGGAAGTGGAGTTATCTACAGTCCAAACCTAAAGGAGAACCAGGATGGTCGTTTTTTAGCTTTTCATGATCAAAATAAAACTTGGAACAACTTCCCCATCCATAAGACTTCTTAAGGGGCCCGTAGAACCTACTCAGGGAATAATAGCCCCTGTAACTTTACAACAATAATAAAGTTGGTTCATATGTGGCAGTCCTAGCTCTGTTGTCTATCTTTTGTTTACTTTCATTGGGGATATAAACACTATGTGACATCTTTAGCTGAAAGAAAGTAGAAGGCTTAGAACGAAACATTTTTAATTAAATTGATTTCTCTTTCTGTCTCTCTGTCTCTCTGTCTCTCTCAGTCTCTTTCTGTCTCTCTCTCTTTCTCTCTCTGTGTGTTTGTTTGTGTGTGTGTGTGTGTGTGTGTGTGTGTGTGTGTGTGTGTGCTCACAACAAATAAGGTCAAGTGTTGAGCCCAGAGGCTATCTTTTGAGAAATTGGTTCTCTCCTTCTATCATATCATATGGGTCCAGGGAAACAAACTCAGGTCAGATTTGCCTTTACTCAATCAACCATCAAATCAGCCTCCAAAGGCAATATTCTTTAAAAAAATATTTACTGTTATTTCTTTCTTCTTTATGTACTGTAAGTAAATATTCTGAATATCATAAAAACTTTTCTCAATTCTTAGAGTAGTGTGAGTGTGTGTGTGTGTGTGTGTGTGTGATATTATAGAACCTTGGGTATAGTACTTAGGAATTATTTGCCCATTGTTCAGATATTTATATGATCTATGGTTTCTTCAGTCAAGCATGTCAAAACACAGCTATGATTCAGTCATCACATCAGGCTTGGTATACATACAGTGCTTACTTGGAAGGTAGATGGGGGATGAATAAGAATTCATGGCCATTATAGACTACATAGCAATTCCTGTACTAAAAAGATTTTTAAAAAGGCCATATTTTCAACTCTATATGTCTAGTGTCCCACTTCTTATGTTCAAGACCTATTTTACTTCTGTATACCTCTGTCAACTGTCTGGCAGGCAACTTCTTGTAATAATCTTTTCAGCTTCTCCAGTGCTGAGATTTTGGGATTGATGCTTGAAAAGCAAGAACTTTACTGAGTGATCCACTTCCCCACCTCTATGCTTATTAATTTTAATGTAATGTGTGTCATTCTCTATAGAGGAGATTTATAGAAAATTGGCTCAAAGCAAAAGCTCGTCTAAGAAATTAAATTAGTAAGCATAAGAAGTTTTGAGAAAACAGTCATATTGAACAAAGTAATAGATTGAGCAAACATAAAAAAGTAATTAAAGTAACAGCTATAATTATTGTTGATTTGAGTAAAACATAGAAATACATTAAATAAAGGAACAATTAGTAGACTGTGGACAATTCAGAAGCCATTCTCAGTGCAGGTAACTGTCATGTGAGGCATACCTTGATTCCATCACTGTCTCTCAAATTGGAGGTTTAAGACACATATTTAAGGTCATTCTGCAGTTCTTAAGAAAGCATCAGAAATAAGTAAAGTCTTATGATTAGACAGCCTTCAACACAGAAATAATTATATAATAATGATAATAAGTCTCTTTTTCTAGAACATTTTTTTCAGTAAGTGCACACTGTCATTATCAGAATTATTTGTTCTCTCGTGATCATTCTGGTAGGAGGAAGTCGTTACTTCTGCCACTTTTACCGATTGAATAGAAAGGTCAAGTGAATTGTAGAAGATTGACATAGACTATGAAAATCAAAGGGACCACTTTTCAAATTCTTGATGTTCAGAGAATGGAAAATGAAAGTCTAAATAAGAAAAACATTGTATCTCTGTTCTAATAGGAAATGTTCCCATTAATATATCAAGTATATTTATTATTGTTATTACTATTACTATTATTAAAACAAAGAACATAAAGAGTTGCATTTGTTAAGGTTGGATTTTGTAAAAGTTCATGCATGCCATATGGATAATACAGTAATTTTCAAACTTCTGGTTGCTTGGTTCACTCACATTCCTTTTGTAGATTTAGATTAAATAACTCACAGCCCTCATACTGACTTTCCTCATTTTTGTAAGTACGATTTCTCTTTGCAACCATGAATCAGCACAGCTTCAGTGCCAATCTTCAATAAAAGTAATAACATTTATAAAAATATAACAAAACAAGACAAAAAAGGAAGAGTAAAGTCTTGGCTAGTATAGAGGCTCAGATGTAGTTAATATATATGTAGGAGTTTCGAACATTAATTTTAAATGATATGTGTCTTTATGCTTGAAATTCCTATATTTATATTAATGACTGTATACAAATCTGTATACAACCAAGTACTTGCTCATAATTTTTGTCTAGTTTTTTTATATTTATATCATTTGACAAGCATTATTGCTTTGTAAATATTGACATGTGACAGTTGAAATGGGTCAGAAGCAGGAATTTGCAGAAGAAACACAGTTGAAAACAGGAGAAATACCTGAACTCAGATTTCAAAAACATCGATTATATTGCATTATATTTTAACAATATTTTTTATAGTGATCAAATAAAAATAAATTATAAAATTATAAATTAAATTTTGGGGTATTTGTTGACCTTTAGAACTCAGGAATCAAAGGTTTTTGGTTGAATCACACCGGAGTGTGTAATTTCAAGCCTGACAACCTGAGATTGATTCTCCAGAACCTGTATCATACAAGTAGAAACACAATTCCTATAAGATGTATACAATGATGCTGTGACATGCATGTGTACAAACATAAGTAAATAAATATATTAATTAGTTAATTACTTCATTCCCCTGAACACCCACACTCCAGTGTCATTCCCTTCCCCACATCCTGCCTTTCCGTGTTTATAACCCCTGTGTGAATGAATTACGATTTGAGAAAAAATAAAACTATTTTTAAAAAAAGAAGTAAATTTTGAATATTGGTCAAAATAAACATTTATAGATTTTTGTAATTATTTTTGTACTTATATTAGTACATATAAATATTATATATACATATATAATATAAAACATATATAGGATATATAACATATATTCTATATATTACAATAGCTACAATATATTCTATATATTTGTTGTGTACATAAAGTAGTGTTTCATATATATTCATGCATATATTTAAAAATATATTCATGTATAGAAATATATATTACTAAATGTATAAATAAAACCTGCTGTTTGTAAAAAAAAAGATAGTTAATTCTTCATAAAATAAATGAAGAAATTTGCAAGGTTCAAAGAAGAACTGAGGTGTCAGTTTCCTGATTTGTGTCAGGACAGAGAATTTGACATTCTAGAATCATTAAAGCAATGAAGTAAAAACATGAGTAAAGATATTCTTATAGTATATTGTATAGAAGATTGGTAGCCAAAATATATTGGAGAAAATGTTAGAACACTTTGAGGAAACTGTATCATTGTTAAAAACGTATTACCACAAAATGGCTTACATATATATTTTTAAAACACAATACTGTTTAACACCTTAAAGAACCAAAATGCATAGTAGTGGAAAATATATGTATATATAAATAATTCAGGACATGAATTCAAATAAAAGCTTAAGAAAAGAAGATTTTCAATGTTACAGCAATAGTGTGGAGACTGGATGTATAGATAGTTATATGTTGGCTATTTATAATATTATTTGCAGACAATAGAAATGGTAAAATTCATTTTTAAAATAATATTTCAATAAAAATTTTAAATAGTTACTCATGTTGATACTGAGTACAAAGGAAGTCTGTAAGAAATTAGAAGGTAATTTATCTTTGTTCCCCTTCACACAAAATGGTAGGGTATTTTTAAATTTACAAATTTTAATTTTGCTTTTAAGTTATATATACAATACGAAGAAGGAAAGAAATAAAACAAAGAATTAATAAATAAAAAGGTTGAAAGAGAAAGATAACTTATATAGAAATATAAAGCCATTATTCAGTTTTTGGAAGAACACAAAGGAAAGGATAAGCCTACTTTTAATTGAAAGGAATGGACATTACACCACACATAAAATACAAGTTGAACTCTTATACAATAAGAACCGAATGGTAGAACAGATCAAGAGAACATCATGAAGGAAACACCTATTGGAAAATCAGAATCATGCAAAAATGGAGAAATAAGAGTTAAACATGCAAACTTGAGCCAACAAAGGAAAATGGAGCCTGTGGGTACACAAGAAAATTATTCAACCAATGTATGTAACATTTGGTGACCAGGTACCTGTAGAAAAATGAAGTGTGGCAAAAAAAAAAATAGAATTTTGATGGGAATCAGTATATACAAAGATGGATATTATCAAAATAATCACAGAAAACAAAGTGCTTCAGACAGTATGCATCAATGGAATTCAACAGTCTTGGGATCATGTTACAAAGACTTAGGTATTCTGAAAACTGTCCTGTGAGAGACACAGATAGTGAGTTACTGAGAATAATCTACAATCAAGCCTGTACTACTCTTGTTAGGATCCTAGCCTACTAGAAAAAAAAACTAACGATTTCATGGTTAAGAACACATTTTCCAGTGCAGTGGCACAGGCCAGTAACAAGACTGTGTGCAGGAAAGAGGCAGGAGGATTGCTGTAAATTTGCCTGTCCCCTGAGCTACACAGTCAGACTTTGTAAAGGTTGAATTTTTCTTCAGTGGTATAAGAACAGATGAATTGCCTTTGCCCCAGTAAGCAATCTCACAAGTAATCTTTGTAAGATTTAGATTAAACTCAATGAACCTCACACAGAAAGAAGATACTGAGTTAGAAGCGGATTTGCCGAAAAAGACACTTCCAGGAGGAGAGGCAGGTGGTTGCGAGAACACAATAAGGAGTGAAAAGAAAGTTTATTATCTAAATTCATTAAATTGTCAATCAATGAAAATATTAGAAAGTTATAGCCATAAAATCTCACCAACATGACTGCCTAAAGCTGAGCTGAACAAGAGAGAGATTATAGAATTTTATTATAATCTCAAGAAATAAAAACATACCTGGAGCTGAGGCAGTCCCTAAAGTGGTAGCCTGACTAAAATCCCTTCCTCAAATGGGCTGCACTGTCTGGCCTCAGTGGGAGAGGTTGTGCCTAATTCTGTAGAGAGTTGAGGAGTCAGTTGGGAAGATACAAAGGGAGGAGTCTAGTATCTCAGAAGAGGAGAGGAATGGAGGAGAGCTCTGTGGGATGATGGGAAGAGATGACTTGTAGTGGGGCAGCATTTGGGATGTAAATAAATAAATAAATAAATAAATAAATAAATACATGATGTTTTAAGGCTTAACAATAAAGGTCCATACTTGCCAAGTTATCTCACTCAATGTTTTCCTTTCAAGACTAAACATTCCACAAACATTCTGTTGATGTGTCTCTCATCATTCCTTGAATAAATTGACCAATCTATTCATGAAAATAAAATAACCAATATAGAGTATGCTTTCAGTATGGGTTACATTAATAATATATTTTTGAAAGTCCCTGTTAATCCATCTCATTTAATATACCAGACACATTTTAATTCAATAAAGATATGTTAATATAAGCTTCAAATGCACCAAGTACATATATGCTTTTAAATATGAATATATGCATGCATGTAAAATATTTGAAATTATATGCATAAACATAGTTAATTTTAAAATTTGTTAAAATGAGGTTATATTAGTGATTGTAATCAAATTCTCATTATTTATCAGCAGCAAATAGTTCAGAATCATAATTATAAAACATAGATTCATGAATCTACCGCATGACTCAGAAAGCAAATTTTATTCTTTATATCTGTTTGTCTTCTGATATTATTATTCTTACAGTGATTTTTTTTTGAAAACTTCATGTATGCAGTACATTTGGTCACACTCCCCCTTCTCATCTCTTCATACAATACCTTCCCCTTTCCTGAGGCCAAGTCATCCTCCAGTTCTAATCATTTCTGTTTTGTTTCTATTCTTCCTTTGTGACCCACTGAGTGTCATCCTGGCTCCTCAAATAGGCAAGAGTATGAAGCTATTCACTGGAGCATGTGTGACTACATCATTGGTGAACTACATCATGAAGCACAATGACTTTTTTCTTCAGACAACCCTCTAGTGCTTCTAGCTTTTCTGTCCGGTGTAAGGTTGCATTGGCTCCTCCCCCATCTTGACTGAATGCTCAGGGGACCATAAGACAGCTCTTTTTTACTATAGCTATAACATTCTTTCCACTCTCTCTATTGTTAGCACATGATTTCCACTATCTCTTCCACAATGTTCTCCCAACCTTGGAGGGGATGACAGAGATATCTTGTTTAATGCTGAGCATTCCATAGTAACACGACTTCAGCATCATGGCCACACATGAGTTTCTCAATTAACTGGTCTTTGCTGTAAAGAGAAACTTGCTTACTCAAGTTTGAGACTATCACTGGGCTATTGGTATAAATGTAAATATTCAAGAGGCAAATTTGACAGCATATCAATAAAGCAAATCAACAGTAGCATCTTCATTCCTGTAGACTCTCCAGACATGAGCCTTTGATCACTTAGTACAGGACAGAACATGATCTTGCTAAGCTGGCTTCAAATCCTATCATAAACCAATTGTTTATCCATCCCTCCCCTTGTCTTGCCAATATTGTACGAGTAAACATGTCTTGCCTACACTGATACTGCAAGTTTTTGAATCTAAAGCTGGAGAAGGCTTTTCCTGGCTTTCTCCCCTGATGAGTGGATGGCAACTTTCAGCACTATGAAAGTGAGTCAGAAGGGAAGAAGCTCTTAGTTCAGTCTATTAATGGGTTCTCCATAATCTTTTACAAAGATATATAAAGGCTTATAGTGTCTTCAGCAATATTGTCTTAATGTCATGTTTCAATTGGCAGGCAATGGGAATGCTGTACCGTGCATAAATTTGCCAGCCTTTGGATTATTCCTGAACAGAAGTTCCTATGGAGGTGCCCAAGAACTGGCATTAATGTTTTTGTTTAATAACCCATGCCCTTTGGGAATGACATTAACTTCTTACTATATGGTACCTCTACTTGGAGTTTTCTTTTGTTTTGTTTGTTTTGTTTTGTTTTGTTTTTGTTTCTGTTGTTGTTTTAATTTTTTCTAAGTTAGCTTACAAAGTAGTGAACTTCTATGTGATTTCTTTACATTTACCTAGTTCTGGTTAACCTTTCACCCACACCACTGTCTTTTAACTATCTCCTATCCCATCCCATGTAAACCTTTCCACCCTAAGCATCCCCACATGTAGTTTCTTAGCACTCATGTTCTACCAGACCCCCTCCTTAATGTTCCTTCTCCCCCATCCCCACCATGGCTTTTTCTCTCTTCTTGGTCTTTATAGTCATTTGATTTAAATAGACAAATCTAAAATTTAAAATCTCCAATCCACATATAAAAGAAAATATGTTGACATTTGACTTTCCAGGTCTAGGTTACTAGGAATCAAACTCAGGTCCTCTGAAAGTGGAAAAAGTGCTATTATCTACTGAACCATCTTTGTAGCCCTTCATGAATCTTTTAAAATATAAACAGTTGCTCCTTGATTTATCTGTTCTACAAAGTTGGATATTTAAATTTACTTCCTTGCAGGCAAGTACATCCTTCTCTGAATTTTATATTTATGTGCAATGCACAGAGAGAAGTATATTCCTGTCAAAGATTTCAAGCCCAATAATAATTTACTCCTTAATATTTTAAAAAGTCCATATAAAAGTAAAGCAAATTACTACTTGTGAAGATGTGATATGTTACTACAATCACTGAAAATGTTCTTCTCTTATATCAAAGGTCTGTTTGACATATTAACTTATATTTACATTTAAATGGGCTGCTTTTCTTACTGAATCATTCCCAATCTGTGGATATTTTTAGTATGCTATTAAATTAAGACATATAGGTTTCTGATTTTACCCAAAGCAAGCCAACAAGAGATATAGACTATCCATATTTTTCATTTTGTGACAATATTCCTATCTACTTTTAGATTTCTAAAGTACAATAAAATCTGTTTTGTGTTCTCAAATATTGTCTTTAACTTCTCCTAATTGATTTCTCATATTTTCTTATGTTTAAAGTGATAATGAACCATGCTGTGAGTAAAACAAGATGGACACTTTTACTAAAAATGTGCCTACACCTCACCTACATCCTACATCGCAAACCTTGTACACATAGTTTTCCCAGCCTAGTCTTCATGTTGATTCTTTCCCCTTACAATTATTCCACATTACCTATTTTATGAATGCATTTTCATAGACATCCAAACATTAAGGTGTTTCCTCTCATTAAAATTTGCTTTTATGTGTGTTAAAACTTGTATTTTCTAAAGTGAGATTAATGCTATGCCATGTATACATGGAACTTGGCCTAAAATCGTATATTGTTTTAAATTAAGTTTGAGACTTATGGTTATCAATATTATATTTGTGAGGAGTCATAAGCTACTATTTTTCATTTTAAATGACTGTGCTTAATTGTGCCATGTAAATCACATATTAGCAGATTGAAATGTAATCTTGCCTACTGAATTATTAGAAAATATCTCTTACATTCAAAGAAAATGTAACTCTTGCTGGACCTCACAGCTAAGGTCATAATTATACATTGAGGTCACTGACAAATTAAGATACCGTACTGAATACTCAACTTGTTGGTTTATCCTGCCTTTAGGGAACAATATAACAACCTACTTTAGTAGTTTTGCATTTCCCCTGTAATCAACTTTTATAATTGGAGCTAATGCATATCTGTAATCTTAGGTTATATACTCTTCTAGGCCTCTATTTATGTGTGTTAACACAAAACTGCTGGAAACAGCAGCTATAGATTGAAGTCAGTCTTATAAAATGAACATCTACCATAAAAGTTGAAGGAAATATACAGATAATACTTGATAAAGTTGTTGTTGTTGCTGTTGTTATCTGCCGCAGTTGGGATAAAATGGAGTCAGTTACTAACAAAACTCAGTTAAAGTTCCTGTAAAGCAACCAGTATTCTATGACTGTAATATTCTTTCTTTACACCAAATAATGAGTCAGATCAAAGCCCTCTAATAAGGACACACAGACACACAGAACTGCAGGGACAGAGAGATTTACAAGACAATCATTGGGTAGGCACAGAATAAGACACATAAAACAGACAGACGGGAAGACCAAAGATGTGGGATGAACAAGGATTCAAAATGGATTTGTGCTAGGTTAAATAACACCATAAGGAATTAAGTGCTTTTCCTTATGCAGCACAGATGTATTACGGGTGACTTTGAGTTTGCTAATGCATGCAAACTGGTGCATTTTGGTACTTCATGTAGGGAAGCTCTTATGTGTAATTCTACTCAGTTGTCTGATAAAAATGTCTTAGTGTATAATAGACACATTTTTAAATAAACTAAATGAAATTTTGTCAGTGTTATTGTAAGAAACTAACAATAGAAGAAACTTTTTCTGTATCATTATTGTTAGGAAGAAAATAAATTTTTTTCTTTTTTTTTGGTTTTGTTTTGTTTTTTGAGACAAGGTTTCTCTGTGTAGCCCGAGCTGTCCTGAAACTCACTCTGTAGACCCGGCTGGCCTCAAACTCAGAAATCCTCCTGCCTCTGTCTCCCAAGTGCTGGGATTAAAGGTGTGCGCCACCACTGCCCGGCTATAAAAATATTTCTTGTTTCAATGTTTTGATGATGTCATAAAAATAGATAGTCTTCAGAAAGATTTACTGTGTTTTTTTTCTATTTGTAGGTTTTCTTATGGGATATATAAAATAGTGAACTACATGCATATATATATATATATATATATATATATATTTAGATATTTAAATTTGTTTAATATGTCATATTCACAATTTCCTTCCAAGTAGTCTTTGAAGCTTGTAGATGAATATTTATGATAATATACAAATAGAAATCCAGCCAATGATCCGTAAATAACATTAAAATAGATTAACAACTGAACATCAAAGGAGAATTAATATTGATATATAAATGATAAAAAGCTTTCTAGGTTTTTGTATAGGAAAGGTGCTTCATAAGTGAACTGTGGCTAAAATGTTCCACTTCCTTGTCTGTATATTGATTTACAGACCCCAGGACATTGCATGTGTCCATCCTTTCCACGTGGGTTTATTTTCAAATTTATGAAATACTACTCCATGTGTGGTGACCTTGTATGTAATCCAAAACTCTAGACAGATAACATTTTGCTTAAAAGTGAAATAATCATGCTGACACTAGAGAAAACAAGATGAATCTGCTAGACAGTAAAAATTTTGTAGAACATGAGAAGCAGACCATCTGTTATGTTCAAGAAAACCTCAAGTTGTGCACAGAAAGAAGTAACATCTTCACATGTATTAGAAACAATATATTTCTTTTAGGAAAAGGAAAATCTCATGAGGTATGTGTTCATTTTTGTCAATTTGATGCAGAGACTGAATTCACTTGGAAAGAAAGAATCTCAATTGAAGAGTTACTTTCATCAGATTGGCCAGTGAACAAGTCTCTTGAGGTATATTCATGATTGATGGTTGAGGTGGTGGTGCCAATCCTGGACATGAGGTCATGGGTGGTATAAGAAAGCAGGATGAGCAAGCTAGGGAAAGTAATCAAATAAGACATGTTCCTCCATGGCCTGCCTCAAATTCCTTCCTTGGTTTCTCTCAATGACTTCTTGTGAGTTGGACATGTAAGATAAAATAAATTTTTTCTTTGCCAGCTTGCTTTTGGCCAGTGTTTTCCATACAATAGAAAGATAAACCTAAGCCCCAATGGGAAAGATAATTTGTGACTAAAAATGTTATGGATTCTGGATGCAAATGATGGGTTTAATTCACTGACTCTGTTTCCCAAATGAAGCTACCAGTATCAAGAATAGGTTACAATTAACTGAGTTGCTTTCCAAAGGGGTCCTATGAGAACCCCCAACATCTCTGGCTATCACAATACTATATGTTGCTTTCCACAAATTTCATAAAAAGCAAGACTCCATTGTTAAAGATAACATGTACATTGCGCATTGAATACTGATAAGTTGAGCTGGTGCCTACAGAGAGTCTTCTCTTTTATGGGCTAGCATCTTTGTTATAGGAAGATGCTATGAAGACTACCGAAGCAGAAACCTAAACATTAATCCAGCCATAAACCTTTTGATCTACAGTGGTGTACTACCAACAACATATGCTAAAGCAATGGTGGCACAAATCTTGAGGAAAAACTAACATATCATATTTGACTTCAGATCCATTCTATTAGATGAAATCCATATACAAAATTTCATGGGTGACCACAAAGAACAAGGCCTAAAACTGAAAGGAGAAATGGACATGTATGTCTACACATAACCCAGAAACAATCTCCAATATAAATCCAATTGCAAATTAAAATTTAATGTTGTGTAAAAGAGTTTTACTAGAGAGACGTACTACTCTTAAGGGTAGGCTACATGCCCAGCAATAGATGGCAAACATAAAATAAACTTAATGGTATCTCTGAAGTTTCCTTGTGTCATAAGATCATGTTAGGGCTCTTTCTTTCTCTATTTTGTTTTTTCTTTCTATACTTCATTTTATTTCTTATATACATGTATATATATATATATATATATATATATATATATATATATACATACATACATATACATATATATACATATATATATATGTACAGATATTAAATATATTAATGTGTGTTTTGTTTATTTTCTCTCTCTCCTACATGTATTTGTAAATGTAACATTTTTCCAGTGTTGTGTTTTTATGGGATGAGTTAGGCCCTGAATCTACATCTATGACTTTTACCTCTTCTTGGGCTCTTTTCCATCTGTTGGGTTTGTCCTATTCTGTTATCTTCTTTTTTGTTTTTATCATTTATCTCTACATTTTTATTTTATTGTATTAATTATCATAATCCCCTGTAAACCTGTTTGTTTTCTAATAAGATACAGGAAGATAGTGGATCTCTTTGGGAGCAGAGCTAGAGAGGAACTTGTAGGAGTGAAGTGAGGAGAAAATATAATCAGAATGTTCTTTATGAGAAAAATCAATTTTTCATAAAAAGTAAAGATGTGTGGATGATATCTGTAGTTCTATTTCAATAATATCTATATAAGCCAAAACTGATTCATTAGGAAGAAAATCCAAGAAACAACCCAACTTATTCTATATGATTATAAGCTAGCTAAAACTTTGGGAACTGTGATATACCTCAACATTTATTTTATAATGGGATGAAGACTGAAAAGTATAATTATACTTATAGCATTATCTTAACAATCATTGTGTACATAACCTATTGTCATAGGCTATTTAAGGGTCATTAAATCTGGGTCTTTTTCCCATTTAATGCTCCCCATTTAATAAATATTTATTATTCTTACAATCCCATGATGGTTTATTATTCAGAGAATTCATGACTAGCAGAAACTATATGAATTGAAAAACTTGAGTCAGAGTTTTAGCTTCGTGGCTAGACATCTCAAAAGCTTCATTTGAAAAATGTGTTGACCCTTCCGCCCCTGCCTGGTCCTTTGGGCTGGGACAGACACAGAATCGGTCTGCTCCTGTCCTGTGGAGATACTGAATTCTGAGTCATCCTAGAAGAGCCACTGCACTCAGAGCAGCTGGTAAGAACTCCATCTCACTCCCTAAGCCCCATAGATACATCTGGGAGCCAGGGACATTCAGGACACAGCAGCTACACAAACCCCACCCCTCCGGAATTCCACTTCCCTTCGGCCCCTGCCTGGTCCTATGGCCTGAGGCAGACAAAGAGTCGGTCTGCTCCTGTCCTGTGGAGATACTGAATCCTGAGTCATCGAGGACCCACTGCACTCAGAGCAGAAGGATTTCCAGATCCAAGAGGTGGCCTGGGTCCCAGGAGATCTTCTACCCAGGAGATTAGGAGCATAAGACCACAGAGACATCTGGACCCTGAGGAGCTCTGCAACAAGCAAGATAACTGAAAATACAGACTCTAGTCTTACACAGTGAGGGCAGGTAACACTAGAGTTAACCAGATGGCGAAAGGCAAGCACAAGAGCATAAGCAACAGAAACTAAAGTTTCTTGGCAACATCAGTACCCAGTTCTCCCAATATAGCAAGCCCTGAACACCCCATCACACCTGAAAAGCAGGATTCAGAATTAAAATCACTTCTCATGATGATGATAGAGGATTATAAGAAGGAATTAAGTAACTCCCTTAAAGAAATACAGGAGAGTACAAGTAAACAGGTAGAAGTCCTTAAAGAGGAATCACAGAAATCCCTTAAAGAAATGCAAGAAAACAAAAACAAGGAATTAAACAAAAACATTCAGAATCTGAAACTGGAAATAGAAACAATAAAGAAAGCTCAAAGGGAGACAACCATGGAGATAGAAAACCTAAGAAAGAGATCAGGAGTCAGAGATGCAAGCATCACCAACCGAATACAAGAGATAGAAGAGTGAATCTCAAATGCAGAAGATACGGTGGAAAATATTGACACAGTTGTCAAAGAAAATGCAAAATGCAAAAAACTCCTAACTCAAAACATCCAGGAAATCCAGGACACAATGAGAAGACCAAACCTAAGGATAATAGGTATAGATGAGAATGAAGATTCCCAACTTAAAGGGCCAGTAAATATCTTCAACAAAATTATTGAGGAAAACTTCCCTAACCTAAAGAACAAGATGCCCATAAACATACAAGAAGCCTACAGAATACCAAATAGACTAGACCAGAAAAGAAATATCTCCCGTCACATAATAATCAAAACATCAGATGCACAAAACAAGGAAAAAATACTAAAAGCAGTAAGGGAAAAAGGTCAAGTAACATACAAAG
The DNA here is from genome assembly GCF_004785775.1 of Grammomys surdaster. Taxonomy (NCBI): domain Eukaryota; kingdom Metazoa; phylum Chordata; class Mammalia; order Rodentia; family Muridae; genus Grammomys; species Grammomys surdaster. The sequence goes on from NW_021604591.1 coordinate 7,061,900, forward strand.
GCAGACCTGTAAGAATTACACCAGACTTTTCACCAGAGACTATAAAAGCCAGAAGAGCCTGGATAGACATCATACAGACCCTAAGAGAACACAATTGCCAGCCCAGATTACTATACCCAACAAAACTCTCAATCACTATAGATGGTGAAACCAAGATATTCCATGAAAAAACCAAATTTGCACAGTATCTTCTCACAAACCCAGCACTTCAAAGGATAATTGATGGAAAATGCCAACACAAGGAGGGAAACTACAACCTAGAAAAAGCAAGGAAGTAATCTTCCAACAACCCCAAAAGAAGATAACTATACAAACATAATTCTACCTCTAATAACAAAAATAACAGGAAGCCACAATCATTTTTCCTTAATATCTCTTAACATCAATGGTCTCAATTCCCTAATAAAAAGAAGCAGACTATCAGACTGGATACACAAACAAGACCCAGAATTTTGCTGCATACAGGAAACACACCTCAGTGACAAAGACAGACACTACCTCAGAATAAAAGGGTGGAAAACAATTTTCCAAGCCAATGGTCCCAAGAAACAAGCTGGAGTAGCCATTCTAATATCAAATAAAATCGACTTTCATCCAAAATTAATCAAAAAAGATAAGGAAGAACACTTCATACTCATCAAACGAAAAATCTACCAAGGTGAACTCTCAATTCTGAACATCTATGCTCCAAATGCAAGGGCACCTACATACATAAAAGAAACTTTACTAAAGCTCAAACCACACATTACACCTCACACAATAATAGTGGGGGATTTCAACACCCCACTCTCAGCAGTGGACAGAGCATGGAAACAGAAACTAAACAGAGACACTTTGACATTAACAGAAGTTATGAACCAAATGGACTTAACAGACATCTATAGAACATTTCATCCTAAAACAAAAGAATATACCTTTTTCTCAGCACCTCATGGTACCTTCTCCAAAATAGACCATATAATTGATCACAAAACAAGCCTCTACAGATACAAAAAGATTGAAATAATCCCTTGCATCTTATCAGATCACCACAGACTAAGACTGGCCTTTAATAATGACAAAATCAATGGAAAACCCATGTGCACATGGAAACTGAACAACTCTCTACTCAATGATGACTTGCTCAAGGAAGAAATAAAGAAAGAAATTAAAGACTTTTTAGAATTCAATGAAAATGAGGACACATCATACCAAAACTTGTGGGACTCCATGAAGGCAGTGCTAAGAGGAAAACTCATAGCTCTAAGTGCCTACAAAAAGAAACTGGAAAGAGCACACACTAACAACTTGACTGCACAACTAAAAGCTCTAGAACAAAAAGAAGCAAATACACCCAAAGGAGTAGAAGGTAGGAAATAATCAAACTCAGGGCTGAAATCAACCAAATAGAAACAGAAAGAACAATACAAAATATCAATAAAACCAGGAGCTGGTTCTTCGAGAAAATCAACACGATAGATAAACCGTTAGCCAGATTAACCAAAGGGCACAGAGACAGTATCCAAATTAATAAAATCAGAACTGAAAAGGGAGACATAACAACAGAAACTGAAGATATTCAAAAAATCATCAGATCCTACTACAAAGGCCTATACTCAACAAAACTGGAAAACCTGGATGAAATGGACAATTTCCTAGACAGATAACAGGTAGCAAAGTTAAACTAAGAGCAGATAAACCATCTAAATAGTCCCATAACCCCTCAGGAAATAGCAGCTGTCATTAAAAGTCTCCCCACTAAAAAACACCCAGAACCAGATGGTTTTAGTGCTGAATTCTATCAGACCTTCAAGGAAGACCTAATACCAATTCTCTTCAAACTGTTCCACAAAATATAAACAGAAGGAACACTACCCAATTCATTCTATCAAGCTACAATTACACTCATACCCAAACCCCACAAGGACCCGACAAAAAAAGAGAACTTCAGACCAATCTCCCTTATGAACATTGGTGCAAAAATACTCAATAAAATTCTAACAAACCGAATCCAAGACCACATCAAAACAATCATCCATTATGATCAAGTAGGTTTTATTCCAGGAATGCAGGGATGGTTCAATATTCAGAAATCCATCAATGTAATCCACTATATAAACAAACATAAAGAAAAAAACCACATGAACATCTGACAAGATGCTGAGAAAGCATTTGACAAAATTCAACATCCCTTCATGATAAAAGTCTTGGAAAGATCAGGAATTCAAGGTCCATACCTAAATATAGTAAAAGCAATTTACAGTAAACCAGTAGCCAACATCAAGCTAAATGGAGAGAAACTTGAAGCAATCCCATTAAGATCAGGGACTAGACAAGACTGCCCACTCTCCCCCTACTTATTTAATATAGTATTGGAAGTCCTAGCCAGAGCAATTAGGCAACACAAGGAGGTCAAAGGGATACAAATTGGAAAGGAAGAAGTCAAAATCTCACTATTTGCAGATGATACTATAGTATTCTTAAGTGACCCCAAAACTTCCACCAGAGAACTCCTAAACCTGATAAACAACTTCAGCAAAGTGGCTGGTTATAAAATCAACTCAGACAAATCAGTAGCCTTCCTCTACATGAAAGATAAACAGACTGAAAAAGAAATTAGGGAAATGACACCCTTCACAATAGTTGCAAATAATATAAAATACCTTGGTGTGAATCTAACCAAGCAAATGAAAAACCTGTATGACAAGAACTTCAAGTCTCTGAGGAAAGAAATCGAAGCAGATCTCAGAAGACGGAAAGATCTCCCATGCTCATGGATTGGCAGGATTAATATAATAAAAATGGCCATCTTGCCAAAAGCAATCTACAGATTCAATGCAATCCCCATTAAAATCCCTACTCAATTCTTCACAGAGTTAGAAAAGGAAATTCTCAAATTCATATGTAATAACAAAAAACCCAGGATAGCGAAGACTATTTTCAACAATAAAAGAACTTCTGGAGGAATCACCATCCCTGACCTCAAGCTGTACTACAGAGCAATAGTGATAAAAACTACCTGGTATTGGTACAGAGACAGGCAGGAAGATCAATGGAATAGAATTGAAGACCCAGAAATGAACCCACACTCCTATGGTCACTTGATCTTTGACAAAGGAGCTAAAACTTTCCAGTGGAAAAAGGACAGGATTTTCAACAAATGGTGCTGGTTCAACTGGAGGACAACATGTAGAAGAATGAAAATTGATCCATTCTTATCCCCTTGTACAAAGCTCAAGTCTAAGTGGATAAAGGACCGCCACATAAAACCAGATACACTGAAACTAATAGAAGAGAAGGTGGGGAAGAGCCTCGAATACTTGGGCACATGGGAAAAGTTCCTGAACAGAACTCCAATGGGATATGCTCTAAGATCAAGAATTGACAAATGGGACTTCATAAAATTGCAAACTTTCTGTAAGGCAAAGGACACTGTCAATAGGACAAAACAACAACCAACAGATTGTGAAAAGATCTTTACCAATCCTACATCTGATAGAGGGCTAATATCCAATATATACAAAGAACTCAAGAAATTAGACTCCAGATAACCAAATTACCCTATTAAAAAAATGGGGTATAGAGCTTAACAAAGAATATTCCATGGAAGAAACTCGAATGGCTGAGAACCACCTAAAGAAATGTTGAGCATCCTTAGTCGTCAGGGAAATGCAAATCAAAACAACTCTGAGATTCCATCTCACACCAGTCAGAATGGCTAAGATTAGAAACTCAGGTGATAGTAGATGCCGGCAAGTGTGTGGAGAAGGAAGAACACTCCTCCATTGTTGGTAGGACTGCAAGATGGTGCAACCACTTTGGAAATCAGTGTGGTGGTTCCTCAGAAAATTGGACATAGCATTAGCTGAGGATCCAGCTATACCACTCCTAGGCATATACCCAGAAGATCCTCGAACATATAACAAGGACATATGCTCAAATATGTTCATAGCAGCCTTATTTATAATAGCCAGGAGCTGGAAAGAACCCAGATGTCCTTCAACTGAGGAATGGATTCAAAAAATGTGGTATATTTACACAATGGAGTATTACTCAGCTATCAAAAACAATGAATTCAAGAGGTTCCTAGGTAAATGGATGGAACTAGAAATTATCATCCTGAGTGAGGTAAGCCAATCACAAAATAACACACATGGCATTCACTCACTGATTATTGGCTATTAGCCCAGAACCTTGAAATGCCCAAGAACCAACTCACAGGCCACATGAAGCTCATAAAGAAGGAAGAACAAGTTGGGGTCATTCGGTCCTTCTTAGAAGGAGCAACAAAATACTCAAGGGAGCAAATATGGAGACAAATTGAGGGACAGAAACTGAAGGAGAGGCCATCTGAAGACCACTCCACCTGAGTATCTATCCCATGTGCAGTCACCAAAGGTAGATGCTGATGTGGAAGTCAGGAATTGCATGATGATAAGAGCCTGATATGGATGTCTCCTCAGAGGTCTTCAAGAGTCTGACATATTCAGAGGGAGATGCTGACAGCTAGCCATTGAACTGATCATGGGGTTCTCAATGGAGGAGTTAGAGTGAAGACTGAAGGAGCTGAAAGGATTTGAGGCACCATGAGGAGAGCAACAATACCAACCAACCACAGCTTCCAGGGTCTAAACCACTAGCCTGAGAGCACTTAGCGAGGGATCCAGGGCTTTAGCTGAATATGTAAGAGTGGAGGGCCCTGCTGGGCATAGGTGGAAGAAGAGAACCTTGACCTCATGAAGGCTGGACACCCCAGGGGGTGGGAATTTTGAGGGTGGGGAGGTGGGAGTGGGGGGGTAGATAGAGGTTACATCCACAGAGAAGAAGGAGGAGGGGTGAGGGGGTTGGGGGTTCCTGGGTGGGTGGGGAATGGGATAAGGGGACAATATATGAAATGTAACTAAAACATCCAATAAAAAAATTTTAAAAAATGTGTTGAACAGGCTGAGGATAGGTTAGAAGATAACAACATAAATCAAGAAAAATAATATCTGAGATTGTCATGTAACTCAGTGTTAATCATCTTGAGACCATCTACTTTTAAACATTGTCACACATCTTAAAGGTGGGGCTCATTGAAAATCATTATTTATTAATCCTTGTCTAGATTTAGCCAATGGGTTCTAACTAACTTGAAAGAATATGCTAGATATGGATAGTACTAGATATTATTTGTGTGGCTTCTGCATTATCATGAAAATATCTCAACTAATCCAGCAGTGACAAGAATTCCCTACTAAGCCCTAGACACATTAGACCTTCACTTCTTACCCCAACTCACCTACAAACAGAGGAGAAAGATGATTAACTCTCAGGAGCATGGTTGAATCTGTCAAACAGGTCTAAATGACAGATATTGCTTACATGTATAAGAGACAAATGTGCTGCGTTCTTATTTCTAATGGTGAAAGAGATTTCTTACTCTTTTGCTTTTAGACAATGCTGTAGTCATATTAAATACATACTATTTCCAACTAGAGTTCCTTCAATATAATGGAGACGAAATGAGGGAACTACAGTGGTAGGAAATGAGATTCAAAATGGAGGACACTTCAGATGCTTTCTTTGAAGACAAGACAGAACAAAAAGACAAAATTGTATCATTTTATCTTCAGATTTGAGGAGTTTTACAGCTAAGAATTAATGATGTAATAACAATTTTTTTTAAAAAAATAAAGTTTGGGTATATATAAAGGTCTTGAACCTTAAAATTATAAAACAAACATAGCAAGACAAGAGAGATTTTAGAGTACAAAATAATTATAGAAAAGAATAACTGCAAAGGTAATTGAAGTAATGGAATATTTTAAACAAGAAAAATGGAGCATCTTTGTGGCAAAAGAAACACCTATCTGGGTACATAATATTGAAGGAAAGCTTAAGTTTCAAAGTGATTGGTCATTACTCAAATAAGGCTAATTAAATTCTAATGAAAAGTAAATCACATTATAATTCCTTGTATAAAAGTTATCAGTCAAGGGTAGTACAAAATAAAGATAATTTCAAAAGAGGATATGCGTAATACAAGTACTCAGCTCTGCCTGTCCCAGAAAGACAGAGGAAATGCTAAGTCAAGTTGTAGGAAGTACTAGATGTGAGACTGAAAGAATTCCCAGGCAGACTGTGAGTTATATGGAGTCTGAATACTTCAGTTGGGAGCAAGGAATAAAAATATTACATTCCAAAAGAGATATGTATAGGCTTAGATTTTTCAAAACTTACTGTAGCAAGGGTTCTTAAGTGTTTCAATCTCCATTCTATCCCATGGACCACAGGTAGGGGAAAAGAAAGATTAATAGAAAATGGGGCATGTGAATCTGGTTTAAAAGAATATTTTTTTAATATTTTAAATTATAATTTTATTTATTGTCACTATCTTGTGTGTTTATTTTTTTAAATTTTTTATTGGATATTTTATTTACATTTCAGACGTTATCCCCTTACCCCATTTCTTCTCCCTCCCTGCCCAGGAACCCCCTATTCCATCCCCCATTTTCCTGCTTCTATGAGTATATGGCTCCACCTACCCCCAATCCCACCTCCCCACCCTCGAATTCCCCTACACTCAGCGTCCAGCCTTCATGGGACCAAGGATCTCCTCTTTCACCTATGCCCAACAAGACCATCCTCCCCTACATATACTGCTGGAGCTATGGGTCCCTCCCTATGTGCTTCCAGGGTGGTGGTTTAGACTCTGAGGGCTCTGGTTGGTTGATAGTGTTGCTCTCCTCATGGGGTTGTAAACCCTTTCAGCTCCCTCAGTCCTTTCTATCTCCTTCATTGGGAACCCCTTGATCAGTTCAATGGTTAGCTGTGAGCATCCTTCTCTGAATATATCAGACCCTTGCAGACCTCTAAGGAGACAGCTATATCAGGCTCCTGTCAGCTTGCACTTTCTGACATCCATTGGGGCAATTCCAAACACAAATCAGTAGTGGCAACCCAGTTCAATTGGCAAACACCAAACAAATCCATAGCACCTGCTCAATCTTTCCTGAATTGGTATGAGTCTTCAGAAGCTGCAAGAATTAGCCAGAATATCACAAGAAATCTTTGGTGATGTTCTCAATATGAAGTCATGACAAATAAAGATCAGTGCAGACCACCACAGCACTGCAAGTTAAAGCAATACAAAAGCTTTGTGTTCTGTCAGATTATACTTATACTATTTCCAAACAACATGAATTCTCTCAAATATCTGCCTCAATAAAACACCCTTTTATGTGTCTGCTTCATCAAAACATTTCTTCATGCGAAAGCTTCCAGAAAAACATCACATGACACAACTGAGTTTCCAAAGAAACCAGGAATTTCCATTTCATCTCTCTCTTTCTGTTTATAAAACTGATTTTTCTAAAAAATTAGCAATCTTTATACAATAGAAATAATTATAAGAATCAAAAGAATAAAAAAAACTAGAACTTTATATCACAATTTAAATACATGGCTTATATATTATGTAGTAAAAAACAAGTTTAAATTTCTATAAATATATATTAATCAACTTTATTTTGTTTCTTCCATGATCATAACCAATAAAAGCTACCACCACAGACAATAACACCTATAATGTATTAAATGACTAACATCATCCATCCCAACTCAAGGGGCCAGAACTCCAGTCTTCTTATAAAGGATTCTTACTAAATTAGGGAAAAGAATTCCTGTTGGGATGCAAGGAAAAAAATGGTTAATCTTTAAAATGCTAATTGTAGCCTTTGCTGTCCAGTCTCAGTGTTATCCAGTCTTTGTGTTATTCACTCAATGTGTTGTTTGTCCAATCTATATATTGTTCAGTCTCCGTGTCATCTGTTCAGCCCATGTGTAGTCCAGTCTCTGTGTAATTGAACATTGGGGTTGCTCTTTTTGAGTTAATTTTCATGCATATTGTCAAAAAACAAACAAACAAAAGAAAAACAGTAACTAAGAGTGTCTTTGAGAGTGAATCACCTGGGCAATTTGCTTTGTGAAGACATTCTTGTCTTAGCTGATAAAAGGGTTTCCCTGTGTTATGGTTTGTATATTCTTGCCTGAGAGAATGGCACTATTAGGAGGTCTCACCCTGTTAGAGTAGGTGTGTCACTGTGGGTGTGGGATTTAAAACCCTCATCCTAGCTGCCTGGAAGTCAGTGTTCTGCTAATAGCCTCCAGAGGAAGATGTAGAACTCTCAGCTCCTCTTGCACTATGTCTGTCTGGGTGTTGCCATGGCCCAGCATGATGATAATGGACTGATCTTCTGAATCTGTAAGGCATTCCCAACTAGATATTGTCCTTATAAGAACCTACAAATACAGAGGTGGATGCTCACAGCCAACCATGGGACTGAGCACAGAGTCCCCAATGGAGGAGTTAGAGAAAAGATTGAAGAAGCTGAAGGGATTTGCACCCCCACAGGAGGAACAACAATATGAACAAACCAGATATCCCCCAGAGTTCAAAGGAACTAAACTATCAACCGAAGAGTACACATGGAGAGACCCATGGCTCCAGCCACATATGTAGCAGAGGATCGCATTGCCTAGCATCAATGGGAGGAGAGGTCCTTGGTCCTGAGAAGGCTCAATGGCCCACAGTAGGAGAATGCCAGGGTGCAGAGACAGGAGTGGGTGGGTGGGTGGGGAAGCACCCTGATAGAAGCAGGAGAAGGGGGGATGGGATAGGGGGTTTGGGGAGGGGAAACCAGGAAAGCAGATAACATCAGAAATGCAAATAAAGAAAATAGCTAATAAAAAATTTAAAAATAAATTGTTGCCTTGGTTATGGTGTCTGTTTAGAGCAGTAAAACTCCAGCTAAGACACCCTGGTCTGATGTAATTTTTATAAGTTTTGTTGGTAACCATATTTTTTATTCCCTTTAGATACATAAGCATAATCATATCCCCATCTTAAGACATTTACAGGTTTCCATTCTAGTGTTAACACATTTTTATAGTATACTGGTTGGCCTAGTTTTTCAGTTCTTTTGATAACCTAGTGTCTCTCATTTGCATTTGTTTCTTTTTCACCAACATTAAAATAAATAGAATTAACAAGGCATTATTCAGTCAGTCTCTAATTTTTACTGTTTCTTTTTGTTTAATAACCATCTCTATTACAGGATGATTGGCTCTTTCCATGTTTGTCCTGTGTGATTGTATAGTATATCAGTAACATGCTTTATATTATAATATGCAAAAAATTATTTCTTATTGGATACATATGCAGGAGTATTATCAGTTTTATATGCAGGTATTGCCATTATTTCCAATATGTATGTAATTACACAATCAGCCTTTTCAAAACTTAAAGCAGTTACCAATTGAAATCCTGAGTATATGCCAATGGTATGGAATGTATACTTTGTTTTCTACAGTCTGCAAAATAAATAATTTTCATGCACCAAATGTCATTTCTTTTGGTACCCTAAGGGTTACTCCCAGCAGGTAATGGAGTTTGGTTGTACAGAGAACATGTAGGACATTTTTTTTAGTTATTATTTCTTTGGTTGTTGCAAAGTGATAGAAGATTTTTTCCTTTAAATGATTTCCATTAATATGATGTTTCTCATGAAATTGTGAGACTTCTAACATAACCTCTTTTTAGTCATTGGTGAATTTCCTCATTCTCTTGAGGTAATGGGCATAGCAAAGATGTATGAGAAAGAATATGAATAAAATGTAATGGATACTTTCTACTTCTGATGGCATGTTGCAATCAGATATATAAGAAAGATTATTTTAAATTGTTAGGTACAAACTCAGCAGCCTCTATATCCAAAACTACTCTTTCTGCATATAAAGAATCAGTAATTATATTATGAGATTCTGTATAATCTGATAATACCATACAGATTGCATACAATTCTGATTTTTGAACTGAGGTTTATGGGCTTTTAATCACCTTGCTTGTCTGACTTATAACCTGCCATCCCCATCTTGTTTACATCAGTATAGAATGTTAGTGCCTCTGGAATTGGTGTTCTCTTTACAATACATGGAATAATTCAAATAGTTCTTTTTTCAAAATCTAAAGGTTTGATTTTCAAATATTTGCTATTAATTTTGCCCAACTAGTTACTAAAAGCTTTTTGTCAATCTTCATTAATTATCCATAATGGCATTATCTCACCATTTTTAAAAGAGGTACTACAATTTCAGCCAGATCTGCTCCTGATAACCACAATAGTCCCATTTCATGGAATGTGTCTAAATCAAGTCAGATACAGCTTTATTATTTCCTTAAGCTTTGTGTCACTGTTATACTGTCATGTGTTGCAGGATATGTTGTGGACCTAAAAGTTCTGTGGCTTGGTTGGCACTTTGGTTTCTCCTTTGGTAGCATGCAAAGTTCCTTCCTGTACCAAAAGCACTAGACCATATGAATGAATGTTGTACATAGGAACCAGTGAGAATTCTCCATATTCAATGAATCATGCAGCAATGGTCTTAAGCAATGCAGACACTTAGCAACATCCTTAGTTGTTTGTATGTTCCCATGAGACCCAATTGACAAATATCTCAGTTAAATTCATTCACAGTATAGGAATCTTCTTTTAGTGATAAGAGATGGACAATTGGTTATTGATATCCTCCATTAGAGAATACATTTAGATTGACCTCCTATGTGGATATATTTTGTGAAGCTATTTGAAGTTTCCATAATACTCCTTAAATTGCCCTAAATAGTAACTATATTTTACTGGACATCCTTCCTGGTTCCCATCTTCCATTACCCTCTCCAATTTCTCATTCCATTCCAACTGCTCTCATCTATTCAGAACTATGTACTCAATTTCCCTTTTGTAGTATGAACAATAATAAGCCATAGTCTCTTACTCTATATTTAGCCACTGTGGTTCCATGGATAGGAGCTTGGTTACCATTGGCTTAGCTAATATTTAAGTAAAAGCAAATACATATCACATTTTTCTTTCTGTGTTAGGTTGATTTTTTTTGATTTTCCATCTGTTTACCTGAAAATTTTATGATTTAATTTATTTTTGCAGTTGAAAAATAGTCTACTATGTAGTTATATCACATCTTCTTTATTCATTCATCTGTTGAGGGATCTCTAGCATGCTTATAATTTTTGGCTATTATTAACAGAATGGCTGTCAATGTGTTTGACAGAGAGTTGTTGTAGTAGGATGAAACATTCTTTGAGTTTATACCCAAAAGTTGTATAGTTTGATCCTATCATAGTTTGACTAAACCACACACTCATTTCTATAGAGGTTGTATAAGTTTGTACCCTTTCCAACAATGGATGAGTGGTTCCCTTACTTTATAGTCTCACTGTCATGAACTGAAACTTGTTTTCATGGTCTTTGGGATTTGGACAGGTATATGATAAACTCTAAAAGTAGTTTGATTTGCATTTCCCTGATGAATGTTGAACTTTCTAAACTGTTTTCAGCAACTTCTATTTTCTCGAGTGAGATTCTATTAAGATCTCTACTCTGTTTTTTGTTGTTGTTTTTGTTTTTTATTAGATTATTTGTTTTCTTGATATCTAGTTTATTTTTGGATTTTTTGGGGGGTTCTCTATTACATGTGGATTTGATAAAAATCCCTTTCCATTTTGTAGGCTGTTGCTTTGTCCTAATATAAAGAAGATTTTCAGTTTCATGACGTCTCACTAAGCATTTTGTCAGATGTCATGCAGAAAGTGCTGCAGTGGTCAAGTGAGCTTCTTGGAGATGGCTTACCATCCTGATCAGCTGTGATGGGTGAGCTCTGGTATGGCATGAACCCAGAGACTTTGTCCTAGGATTGCTTCTTGCTATTGTTGTGTTTTCTCCTGTTTGTCACTGCCACACTCCTCATTTAATTGACTTGGTGTGAATGAACACCAGGAGACCCTCACTGTCTAGCACTTGCCTGGGTGACATTTGCTCCTGTTGAGCAAGCTTTTTGCAGATTATCATGAAAATAAAAGTTCTTTAGATAATGCTGTCTAGATGAATTAATGACATTATTGAATTTCTGACTGGTTTTAAGGAATTAAAAAGAGGGATTATTTTGATTTAAATAATTTTGTGAAGTTAGGGTAGTTGATAGAAAAATCTAAAGTTAGGAAATTAGAATAGTTGATAGAAAGTTTTAATGATTGATAGAATGGGAAAAGCTGCTTGAATTAGAGAAAGGAGTACAGTGAACGTTCATGCATGACAAGCATGTAAAGATAAGAAAAAAAATAGGCTTAAGACAAGTTCATGATCAAAGGAAGCATACATTCTGATTTCCTTGATATTGTGATCTAGGGATGAGGTAACATGTTTTTGGAGTGTATCAGGAAATAATAAGGTTATAATAAAGCTCAAATAATTCCTTTATTTGTATAAAAACAGAATGCATGGTTTAGCCAGTTTAGTCAATCAGAATCCCAAAAATAAGATGTAAGAAAGATAATTCACCTTTTAGTAAGTATAAGTTTTTATTAACCAAGCATTGGAAAAAGTGTGCTATCATAGAATTGTCTTGTTTAAACTTTGTTAATCAATGACTAAAATTTACTGCTTTGAGGTCACTTTGAGCTTTTGGAAAGAAAGATAGATGAGAACTGTTTAGTTAAGGTATGCTTCATATAAGAAATAGGTAATCAATATTCTGTTGTATTTTTTTGTGTTCAGTGATTTTGATTTCATTTTGACGGATGAATTTTATGGTGATTATCTCTGGAAAATGTGTAACTTTTTTCTATGAGGTAATTTACTTTCTAATAGAAAAAAGTTTGTCTCTAAGTGTATAAATGGGGGTGAAGAGAGGAAATAAAACACTGAGGCTTGTTCTAGCTTCATCCATTCTGTGTGTTTGTGTGTGTATGCATACATGTGTGTATGATTGTATGTGTGTGTATGTGCATGCACACTTGATTTCCCTAACTGCTGCAGCCCCTGTAGATATCTGGATACACCTGCAACAGTTACTGCCAACACTAACCCTTCATTTGCTACCTGTCTCAGTTTACATTCTGCTGTCAAAGCTGGACTTTAGTAGTGTTTGTCGTAAGACCTGTGATAATGGTGTTCTTTTCAAAAATTTGTTTCCTGTGCCAATAGTTTAAGCTAATTCCCACTTTCTTTTCTATTAACTCCAGTGTATCTAATTTTATGCTGAGGTCTTTGATCCATTTAGATTTGAATGTTGTACAGTATAATAAGTGTGGATCTCTACACACAGCCATCTAATTTGGTAGGCAATATTTGTTGAAGGTGCTATTTTTTTATAGCTTCTAAAAATAAAACAACACAGAACAATAATGACAATAAAAACAAACAGGCATCCATAGAACTCTGAAAATAAATCTAGGTCTTTAATTTTATTTCATTGTTCAAAGTGTCTGTTTCTGTACCAATACTAAACTGTCTTACCATTATAACTCTCTAATACAATTTGAAATCAGGGACAGTGATCCCTCCAGCAGTTACTTTATTATAAGACATTTTCTCGTATTTGTTTATTTGTTTGTTTGTTTGCTTGCTTGCTTGTTTTTGCTTTTTTGGTGATTGTGGTGGTGATGATAGTGGTGATGGTGTGTGTGTTTGTGTGTGTGTGTGGGGGGGTATTTCTTTTAGACTAAAATTTTTCCTTCCAAGATCTGTTGCTAAGGATCAACCTTGGTGTAGAGATGGGTTCTGAGAAAATGGATGGCCTGGAAGCAACAAAACAAAAGACTTGAAATTAAATTGTGGGTCTAAGCTGATGACCTATGTTCTTCTCGAGATAGCTTTGCAGATTGTTTTCTCCCTGTGTTCTGCTCAGGACAGCTTTTTAGACTGCTTTCTAGATTCTGTTCTGCTCAAGATACGTTTTTCTTGATATTCTAAAAACTCTCTGGATAGCTCATCTCTTGCAAATCAATTGTCCAGTTGTTTTTTCTTTTCTTTTTTTTTTTTATCTACAAATCAATTCAGTCATTACCCCAGATTCTTTTTTGATTATCTCATAAATCAACATTCCATGACTTCCTCCCCTTGATTCTTACAAAGAGACAGCAACCACACAGACAATAAGATAGCTGGGTGGGACCTTGCCCTGAAATTGTCATTTCTACCACACTTGAGCTTCCAGCTAAATTCCCTGTGTAACAGGCTGACCTTGAACTCAAGGATTTACCTGACTTTTTAAGCATAAGCAAAAAAAAAACTTAGCTGGGTAGAATCTTGCCCTCTGATTAGTACTCTGTAAATCAATCTTTCTTTAGCATCTTTCTGACAAGCAGTATCATAGTACAACTGTCTCTGCATTTTTAGATCTATAAAGCTACTTATACAATTCATATTGAATCCTTATGTTTTGCATGGTTGAGCAACTACATATTTTTGAACTCATGTTTTCAGAATTCTTTCTCACAGCCTTAAGGGCGGTCCTGAAAGTCACAGCATTCTACCATTTTGCTGAGATATTAGACCCATCCATGGATCCCAGACTCCTGCTGTCTCTAATTATCATGAAATCATTAACCTAGGAAGAGAGGACATTACTCAGCAGGAAAGTAAAATATGTACATTATGATGCACTCCCAAAGCAACCATCAACATTCATGGAGGCTTACACCCTGCTGGCTCTGTTCCATGGGTGAGAATCATGTCATTATATCCTTTACCTGGCTTAGCAGGACTTTGTGATCTGTCAAGACTTGTGTTGGAATTTTAATGGGGATTGGATAGATTCTATCCATTGCTTTTGGGTGGATGGCCATTTTTACCATGTTAAGCCTACTGATCCATAAATATGGGATATCTTTCTATCTTCTATACCTTTAAAGATATTAAAGATATTTAAAGATAGTAAAGATATTTAATATCTTTCTCCAACACTTCAACATTATTATCATAAAAGTCTTTAAGTTGCTTGGTTAAAATTGCCCAATATATTTTATATCATTTGAAGCTATTGTAAAAAGTGTTGTTGCCATAATTTCTTTCTCAATCCATTTGTACTTTTACATAGAAGTGCTGTTAACTTTTGTGAGTTAACTTTTTATTTAGATAAGCTGAAAATGAATTTATTTAGATAAGCAGCTTTTTTTTTATTTAGATAAGCAGCTCAAGGAATTTCCTGAATAAATTTTAATAGTCATTTATGTATACTATCCTAACATCTGAAAATAAAGATAATTTGATTTCTTTCCTTCCTATCTACCTAGGATTACAACTACTGTATTGAATAGGTATAGATGAAGAGGACAACCATATCGTATGACTTTAGTGGATTACATTGATTTTCTGTTCATTTTAGTTGATCAGTTTGTGGGAAACTGGCTTTAATACACTGACTGAGGTATGCCCATTGTTTCTCTAATGTTTCAAGAACTTTTATCAGAGTGGGCTGTGAGATTTTCTCAAAGTCTTTTCTGTTTCTAAAGAGATGACTAAGTATGTTTTTCTTTCATTGAATGCAGAAATTGACTTATGTATGTTAAACAATTTCTGTATCTCTTAGATGAAGCATGTTTGATCATGGATGTACTTCTTCAGGTGTTCTTGGATTCAATTTGAAAGTATTTTGTTGAAAAAATTTGTATCTATATTTGTACAGGCAATTGTCCTGTAATTATATTTTATGAGGGACCCTTTGTGTGGCTTGGGTAATAGGGTAACTCTGGCTTTGTAAAATGAGCTTGGCAGTGCTCCTTTTGTTTCTATTTTGTGAATAATTTGAGGAGTATTGGGAATTAACTCTTTGAAATTTTGGTGAAATTCTGCACTAAAACCATCTGGTTTTATTTTATCTGGATTATTTTTGGGGTTAGGTGGGGTGGAGACCTTTAATTACTAATTATATTTCATTAGGTGTTATGGGTCTGTTGAAATTCCTTATCTGATCTTTATTTAACTTTGTTAAGTTGTATGTATTGAAAAAAATGTTCATTTATTTCAGGTTTTCCAATGTGATATAGAGCAGGATTTTAAAATACATCCTTCTGATTATCTGGTATTCCTTGCTATCTGTGCTTATATCCCCCTTTTTATGTCTAATTTTATCAATTTTGATCTTGCATCTCTCTCTTTTAGTTAATTTGCAAAAGACTTTGTCAATATTTTTTATTCTTTCAAAGAATGAACTCTTTGTTTCATTGATTGTTTTTGTTTCTATTTTATTGATTTCAGTACTGAAACTGATTTTTTCTTGCTCTCTATATTTTTAGATGTGTGTACTATTGTGTTATGTTATTAGTATGAGACATCTTCAACAGTTGTTCTATAGCTACTTAGTGTTATGAATTTGATATGAATTTGCTTCTTAGAATTGCCTTCATTGTATACCATAAGGTTATTTTATTATGCTGTCTCTCTCTCTTTTTTTTTTTCAATTCTTGAAAATCTTCAATTTATTTCTTAATTTCTGCCTGGAACCATTTTTTTAATTTAGTAGTGAGATGTTCAGTTTCCATGAGTTGTTTAGCTTTCTGTTGCTTATGATTTCCAGCTTAACTTTATGTTGGTCAGATAGTGTACAGGGTATTATTTCAATATTTTTGCATCTGTTGAAAATTGCTTTGTGTCTAGTATGTAGTCAATTTTTGACAAATTTCCATGAAGAGCAGGGATGAAGGTATTATCTTTTGTATTTGGTGAAATGTTTTGTAAATATAATATCTACTGGCTCCAGTATTTCTGTTTGGTTTTGACTGGATGAGCAAATCTTTGATAAGAGTGGAGTACTGAAGGAAAAAATTCCACTATCAATGTGTGAGGGTCAATATATTATTTATACTGCAGTAGTGTTTCTTTTACAAAAGGGGATTCTCTTGTTTTGAACACTGATGTCAATAATAGAAGTGTCATTTGGGGGTGATATTTCCTTTGATGAGTATGTCGTGCCCAACCTTATCTCTTTTGATTAGTTTTGGTTGGAACTCTGTTTTGTTAGATATTACAGTGGCTACACCACCTTGCTTCTTAGGTCGATATCTTTCTCAACTCTTTACCCTGAGGTAATGTCTATCCTTGATATTAGGGTACATTTTTTGGATGATGCAGAGAATGGACCTGGTTTTGCATCTAATCTGTTAGTATTCGTCTTTGTGTTGGAAATTGCAGAACATTAGTGTTGAAAGATATCAATGTGTCATGTTATTTGATAATGTTGAAGAATATCAATGAGCAGTTTTATTTGATTCCTGTTACTTTATTGTTGTTGTTTTTCTGGTGATGCTTGTGGTTGTTAGGTGTTTATGTGTGAGGGTGTGTGTGTGTGTGCATGTACATTTTCCCTCTTTTGACTTGTTCATCTTAGATTATTTATGCCTTATGTTTTATTGAGTGTTATCAACTTTCTTAGGTTAGAATTTTTCTTCCAGCATCTTCTCTAGGGTATGATTTGTAGATAAGCATTTCTGTCATTTGATTTTATCATGGTATGTCTTATTTTTCCATCTATTACAATTCAATATTTTGCTGTGTATCACAGTCTGGGGTGGCATCTTTTGTCTCTTAGTATTTGCAGACCATCTCTATAAGCCGTTCTGGCTTTTAGAGTCTCCAATGAGCATTCAGGTGTTATTCTAATACATCTACCTTTATATGTAACTTAATGTTTATTCCATGAAACTGTTGATATTATTTCTTTGTTCTGCATATTTTTTATTTTCATTATGTACCAAGGGGACTTTCTTTTTTTCATTGAATATTTTATTTATTTACATTTCAGATGTCATCCCCTTTCCCCACTACCCCTCCAGAAACCCTTTATCCCACCCCCCCTCCTCCTGCTTTTTTTAGGGTGTGCCTCCACTCACCCATCCCCTCTTACCTCCTCACCCTCAAGTTCCCCTACCTTGAAGCATCCAACCTTCATGTGACCAAGGATCTAGGGTACTTTCTTTTTGGTTCCAATCTATTTGGTGTTTTTTATACTTCTTGTATCTTGATAAACATTTAATTTAGGGTAAGAAAATTTTCTATGATTTTGATGAAAATATTTTATTTGCCTTTGTCTTTGGTCTTTTTCCCTCCTCTATTTCTTTTATTCTTAAATTTACTCTTTTCATAGTGTCCTATATTTCCTTGATGTTTTGTCTAGGAAATTTTAGATTTAACATTTTTTGACCAAGGTATCTATTTCTTGTCTTCAGTGTCTGACATTCCCTCTGCCATATGCTGTCTTCCATTTGTTAGATTTTCCTCTAAATTTCCTCCTATATATTGTTCCCTACATTTTCTTTCATTTGGGCTTTGATTATTGATTATATTTTTACTTTCATATCTTGAATGGGTTTATTAATTTTCTTTCAGTATTTTTGTTTTCATAGGTTTCTTTAAGGGAATTATTCATTTCCTCTTTAAAGAGTGTTATCATCTTCATAAAGGCAATTTTAAGTTATTTTTCTTGTCATCAGCTATGTTAAAATACTCAGGGTCTGCTGTGGTAGGATTACTGGCCTATAGTGGAGACATATTATCCTGAGTGTTATTGATTTTGTTTTTATGCTGGTATTTAGCCTTTTGGTAGGTGCTGATATCTAGTCTTACCTTTGTTGGGTGAGTATTTAATTCCTTGGTTTCTGTTGTCCTCTCTGGTTCTTAGGTAAGTGGGGTAGTTGTGTGTTGTGTAGCAGAAAAATTTTCTGGAATCCAGATAGGTTTATGCACAAGGTGTTTCACATAGAATATCTTTCTAGTTATTAGGAGCTGACACATAAGAAGAACAATGGCCAAGGAAAGGAGGCTAATGGTGTCTACAGGAGGAAAAAAAAAGCAGGGTATTCCCTAGAATCGGCTTAGTCTTCTGGGATTGAGAGCAGAGAGTAATGAGAGGCAACAATGGATGATCTGGTCCACAGAGATGGGGATGAGACTTTCAGGTTGGCTCTGGGGTAGCAGAGGGATAGGTGTGAAGATTTGCAGTTAGCTTTCTTGCCATGTTAATTCAAATGGCCTGAGGATCCCAGGAAATGCCTGTTGGAATTACCCACCCAGATAATGCAATGAGTGGAAAGAAGGAAGTTTGGAGGGGAAAGAAGACCTGTGTAGTCTACTTGAGAAGGGGCAGAAAATACATAGAGGACCCTGCAGGTGGTCTGCTATAGAGCTAGGTATGATCCTGGCCTTTTGAATTCGGTGTGGTGGAGGAATGTGTGAAGATCTGTGATTAGATACCATCTTACCCAACTGAAGTGATATCTGGGTTACCAGGGAATGCCTGCCAGAGTTATAGACTAGGATGATACAATGAGATTAAAAGATTTGTAGGGGAAGATTTGGGTGTTCTACCAAAGATGGGAATGTGGAGATTGCAGCAAGTCTTCTGCTTCAGAGCTAGAAATAAGATGTAGGAATTAGATTTGTAAATTAGATTTGTAAATTTGTAAAATAAGTGAACATCCATTGTTAGGCTACTTACTTCCCTGGTGGGACTACCATAAATGTTCCCAAGGAATGGTTGCTGGAGTTAGTGCCTGGAAAAAAAGTGATGCATGTTGAAAAACATGTTGGAAGAAAAATAAGGTCTATTTATCCCTTAGAGATGGTGCAAGGGCTGAGGTGGGATTGTAGTGGATAGTGTGCTACACAGGCTGAGACTAGGGAATTAGATTTATAGCAGAAGGAAAGTTGATGATCTACTGTTATCCTAGCTGCTTCCCTGGCTTGGAGTACTTGGGGTGACTTCCTGTTACACTCTATGAGAGTGTGTCTCTGTATTTTCAATTGTTGACAGCTATACCAGCAGAGCTAACTGCTGGCAGGAGTTTGGTTTCAATTTCTGTTTTCCATCACCAGTTTTCTATTTCTAAATACTTTTCCTTTCTCACATGACTGAAGGCAAACCTGAGTGATGCATCCAGTATTGTCTTTCTGCTGATTGGTTCAAACTGGATTGTAGCTTTTTATATAATAAAGAGCAGATGGTCCAGGGCTGGGAAGGAACTATGAGGGAGGGACTTCCAGGCAAGGGGGAGAAGGGAAAAAGGGAGGGATGGAGGGAAGGAAATAGAGAAAGAGAGAGGTATGTGGAAGACAAGCAGAACTGAGATGGAACAGCACTGAAAGTAGGTAATGAGAACCACATGGAGAGACAGGATCGTGGTAGAAAACCCAATGTTAAGTTAGGTAGCTGGTTGAGAGACTGGCCCAGAAAAATGCTAACAGTTTAGAGTATATAGACGTGTCTGTGTCCTTATTAATAAACTTCAAGTGGGATCCAACAAAGTCTCACAATAGGAGTCTCAATGTATTTATGTACTTTTATGATATAGAGTGTTTGTCAGCATATGTGCTTGTGTTCCACATCTCTGCAGTAAGGAGTGTAGAGAGGATGTCTATCTCCTGGAATGAAGTTACGAAGCCTTGGAAACTGCCATGTGGATGCTGAGAAGTGAGCATGGGCTCTCTTCTAGAGCATCACTGAGCCAACTCTCCAAGCTCCTGAGAAAAATATTCTTTTTTGTTATTTTATTTATTAGCATTTGAAATGTTATCCCTTTTCCAGGTTTCCACTCTGGAACACCCTCCCATCCCCTCCCACCCCCCACTTCTTTTTTTTTTAATTGGATATTTTATTTACATTTCATATGTTGTCCCCATACCCCATCCCCCACCCACCCGGGAACCCCCTATCCCCTTACCCCTCCTCCTTCTTCTCTGTGGATGTAACCCCTACCTACCCCCCCACTCCCACTTTCCTACTCTCAAAATTCCCACCCCCTGGGGCGTCCAGGCTTCATGAGGTCAAGGATCTCATCTTCCACCTATGCCCAGCAGGGCCCTCCACTATGAGGATGCTTCCCCTCCCACCCACCCACTCTCACCTCACCACCCTGGCATTCCCCTACACTGGAGAATCAAGCCTTCATAGGACCAAGGGCTTCTCCTCCTATTGATGCCAGACAATGCTATCCTCTGCTACATATGTGACTGGAGCCATGGTTCCCTCCATGTGTACACTTTTCTTGGTGATTTAGTCCCTAGAGTTTTGGGTGGTCTGGTTGGTTGTTATTGTTGTTTCTTCCTATGTGGTTGCAAACCCCTCCCTCTCCTTCAGTTCTTCCCCTAACTTCTCCATTGGGGTCTACATACTCAGTCCAATGTTTGACTACCTCCATCTGCATCTGTATTGGTCAGCCTTTGGCAGAGCCTCTTAGGGAAAAGCTTTATCAGGCTCCTCTCAGCAAACATTTCTTGACATCAGCAACAGTGTATGGATTTCATGTCTGCAGACAGGATGGATCCCTAGATGGGAGATAAACATAGAATCCAACACTCTCAGAGAACGCACACTTTCTTAAAGAACTAGACTATGTGATTACAATTGTAGCACAAATCCAAATGAATAGAAGTGAAAATATAACAGCATAAGACAGGCTGATGATTAAATTAATTTAATTGTTAGCCTGACACTACTAGAGTCTCTCTCTCTCTCTCTCTCTTCACTTTAGCTTTTTTTATTAAAATACTTAGGATAAAGACTGATCTTCTTTTGTAAATTACAGTTTTACTTCTTTTGGAACAGGACACAAATGTACTCTGATAAACAAAATGAAGAGTCTCAGTTCACTGGGGCCCCTGGGCAAGGCTCTGGCCCTCTGGTGGAGTTGCACTCACTGCAGCAACTTCTTTTGACCAGTTTATTTAAGATGGTGTTCTGTGGATCATGAAACAGACTGGTGGCACTTTTCAGCCACCTTTCTCCAGTGGCCAAAATAAACCACTATCCACAAAGAGCCACCCTGGGCAGAGTCCAGCTACCAAGCAATTAGGGACAAATGAGAAAGACAAATAAGGAAACCAATGGTGAGGCCATCATACCTATCATGTGCCTGGACAGAGCTATGTGGTCAGTCTTGAGCCAAATGCAAAGAAAAACAAACCAGGTACGGATCTAGTTCATTCATGGCTCAAAGAATGGGCCCTTCCACACTGACAGTTCTCATTCCAGCTGTTCATGTGTGAAAGCAAGTCATGCTGCTAGTTAGCAGGCAAACACCTCACCAAGACTCTCTGTTGGGAACCTGGCACTATAACAGTGTAACACTGTCCCAGGAGCTCAGTGCTCAAAACTAAAGACTGAGAACTCACTCAGCAGGGGTGTGTACCACACCTTCACTACCCTCTTACTGGACACAAATCTGTCACAAGGCAGCAGCAGCAGAATTTTCACTTAAGGACCCACCTCTCACCTTGAATTAAAGGAAATAAGAATCAAGATACTGTCCCTTCAGCAGACCATCTTCTTTCCTTTCATTTACTATGAGGGGAGAATATAAAGTTAACATCATGAAAACCCAATTTTCACATGTGGCATCAAGAAAACTACATGCTATAAAAATGCTGCTCATGATCCTCCTAGAGCCACAGCTGCTTCCACACCCCCACTCACAGTTGCCAGAAGGCAATTTGGTTTTTTTTTCTGTTTATTTCTAGAGAGGAAAACCCAAAGCCCCCTGAAAATCTTTCCTAGGTTCACTGGTTGCTACCATAGCTGAAGGGAAGGTCTTGTATTCACAGGATTCAGAGCCTTAAGCTGTTGACTTTGACTTGTGTACTAGGAGGAGAATCTCAGTGTGGGATTGCCTATATTGAGTTGTCTATGGGGATTGTCTTAAATAACTTAGATGATATGAGAAAATCCAGCTTATTCTTAGCTGCAACATATTCTAGGCAGAAATAGTCTCAAGCTGTTTAAGGGAGAATTAGAAAGAGAGAGAGAGAGAGAGAGAGAGAGAGAGAGAGAGAGAGAGAGAGAGAGAGAGAGAGAGAGAGAGAGAAGCATTCAGGAAGTAGTAAAAGGTTTGAAACCTCAAAACTTTCTGCCAGTTGAGTACTTTTTCCAGTGAAACCACTGGGACAGCACCAACAGCACCAGTATGGGACCAAATATTCAGATGCTGAATTTATGGGATATATTTCTTATTCAAAACCATTACAGAAGTTGTATCAAACTCAAGTGAATTTTACTTTCTGAATGGTAGTATTTTAGGACCTTTTCCCAACTTGCCAATGATTACTCTCAGGAAAGATGTCTTCCATTCTAGACAGGAATCAAATGGATCCTCCTTGTGGAAGTTGACATTTCTACTCCTCTTCCCAAGCCTCATGTATGTAGTTAATAAATATAATGAGACCTTCATACTATCTTACTAACATGAATTTATGGGCCATTCTCAATCAAACCACCACAAATATACAAAAAGTTCTGTGATAAGAGTCAAAATGTGATACATTTTCTACTGTTTTAATCCTAGTAAAATTTAATTTGGAACTAGTTTACCTATTTGTTATTCTCAGGTCAATAGTCTTCCTCCTCCTGCTTTTCCTCCTCATCCACCTTCCTGTAGCTGGGTGATTCAAGTTGTTTTTAGGTGCCCTAACAAAATACTACAGGTGACCTGACTTAAATGTACATGCACAAAAACTACTCTCTATATCTTGGAAGAGTGGTTCAGTGAGTAAAACCACTTGGCATGCAAGACTGAGGATGTAAGTGCAGGTGCTCTACAAAAGTCATGCCCAGAGTGGGATTGTAATCCAGGTACTCTAATGAGAAGTGAGAAGGAAGGGAAAATTTAGAATTTTCACCAACTACCTAGGTTGGCTTTTGCAGAAGAAATCAAAACATGAATGCCTGGACCGATTACTGGATTGCCCTATGACACACATGTGCCTGAGCTACAAATGACTAAGTTACAAAATAACATCTTTGCTGAGATTGGTCCTATGCAGGCTGTGAAATCAGGTTGTACACCATTTCTGGTTTCATGTTCAAATATTATTTTCTCAAGATGCATATCTATCTTCAAATTTCTTTAATCAATCTGTTGGCTTTTTTTTAATTATGGTAAGTGTCATGATTTAACTTGAAGAATCATAATCATATATTTGAACTATTCTGATTTTATGTCAATGTTATTTTTTCCTATAGTTGATGATTTTTCCTATTTGATTATTAATTTTTGTATATACTTCTAGAAAATGATGTTCTACACTCTTGACCATTACTTCTGCAATGACTCTGTACCTTTCTCTTTTAAAATGTATGCATTGACATCTGTCATGATGCAGAATGAGAGCTGCCTAGGCATATGAACATACATAGCTGTTCAAATGCTGAAAATAATAGACAGAGTGCTCAACTTCAAAATAGACATCTATATTAACCTCTCCCTGTTGAGAAAGCTCAGAGAACATTATGGAGGAAGAATGACCCAAAACGACATGCGTGAGACCTATCATGACTGCCCTCCAAAAGGCCCAACAAGCAGCTGAAAGAGTTTGATGCAGATATTTACCCCAACCAATGGACAGAAGCTGCTGACCCCTGTGGTTGAATTAGGGGAAAGCTGGAAGAAGCTGAGGAGTAGTGTGACCCTATATGAAGACCAACAGTCTCAACTAACCTAGACTGGTGAGATCTTTCAGACACTGAGTCACCAACCAGGCAGCACACACCAGCTGATATGTGGCCCCCAACACATATACAACAGAGGACTGCCTGTTCTGGTCTCAGAGAAGATGCACCTAACCCTCAAGATACTGGAGGCTCCAGGGAGTGGAGAGGTCTGGTGAGGTGGGGTTGGGCACTGGAGACTCCCATGTGGAGATGTTAGGGGGTGAAGGTGGTTTGGGATGTGGAACAGTCAGAGGGTGGACTGGGAGGAGGATATTGTCTGGATTGTAAAAAAAAGATCTAATAAATAATAATAATAATAATAATAGAATAGCAAAACAAACAAACAAAAAACAAAAAAGAGAGAGAAAGAGTGTAAGAGCAACCCAACATTCTCAAATATATGATGCAGGTGATTCCAGGCCCATATCCTGAGGTGCTTACAGACAAATGACAGCTGCTGAAAGAGGGAGAATCATTATTATTCTTTTTTTTAAATAATATGAGCAGTGGTAGAAATCTCATATTTCAGTGCATAGAGCCACACCCATGGAAAAATTTGTAGCACTAAATGGACCTCATAGTCTGAAGAAGTAATAAAATGACTTGAAGTTGAAAGGGGAATGTATTGAAAAAATTGAAAAATATATGAGGGAATAGGGAACACATATATGATCACATTTCATTGTGTTTCTACATGAAATTCTGAATAGTAAATACTAGTTTTAAAAGGGAAATGACACAGCATATAGCCTTTCATCTTTTGTTTTATTCTTTTTAACCACAGCTGTGAAGTTTTTACCACCTGAAATATTCTTGAAAATGCACAGATAGTTCTCTCTGATGTGCAGCAGCAGTGTTTAATATAATGCTGCTTATGGCTTTGTCACAGTGATACTCTGTATGCTTAGGTGGCTGCTATGTGACTAATTTAGTCTAAGTCCTTATTAATTTTCTTAAGCCTTTTGACACCAAGGTCAAAATCACAAGTAGGGCCACAAAGTCTTTATTTTCATCTTTGAATCACTTACCTAAGCACAGGTCTTCTATGACCTCTTTCTCTCCCTTCTCCCAGTATTCAGGAAGGTGTCATTCTTGTAGCCTCTGGTTTGCCTCTCCTCTAAGCTTCTTATAAAAGTCTCTGCCATTCAATGTCTAATGCTGATTTATTTGCCTTTTCTAAAGCTGGAAACCTGCCTATGTGAAAAATGGAAATACATACATTCTCAGTGATGGCTCACCAGATAAATGCACTTACCTTTAGGCCTAACAACTGCGTTTCATCCCTATAACCTACACAGTGGAAGGAGAGGACTAACCCAAGATGCTACTTTACTATGACCTACAGATGCCATCCAAAGCATGTGTACCCACACATACATATTGACAGTGACACGAATAAATAAAAGTGTTAAAAATGAAAGCAATTCTGGTCCAAATTTGAAATGATGTAAATACATAGACACCATTTAGACTGTCTCTGTTTTATGTGTGCATTCATGTGTGCGTGCATGCATGCGTGTGTGTGTGTGTGTGGTTTATGTTGTCCAGTAGAGGGCTTTGGATCCCAGTAGCTGAAGTGTGTTTATGAGTTGCCTGACATGGGTACAGGAAATTAAATTTAAATCTATCATCTGGAAGATCAGCATGCTCTTCATTTATAGGCTATTTTTTCATCCCTGTGTGCATAATTTAAAACGAGGCTAAAAAGCTTCTTAGAAACTGAAAAGAATATAATAAAACAAATAGTCTGTAAATTGTTAAGATTGTGTCTTTGTTCATTTTTATTAGCTAAGTTTTCACTTCCTACCATAACCATTTTGTACATTTCTTACTAAACTTATATCTCCACATTTTATGTACATTTTTATCAGGAATAAATTTATAATTATTATACAGAATATGTTTAGTCTTTTATATTATCCATGATGGCTCTTTTACTAGTCTCCTTTATTCATTATAAGACATAAAATAATTACTAGTATTATGGAATGCCCAGTCTATTCTAGACAAACTATTTTAAAAGCATCATATGTTTCCATTTTAACACCCACGTGTTTGCAAATTCAGGAATCTCATAAGAACACCAAACTGTAAGCCACCATACATAAATAGAGGTCCTGATGCAGACCTGCACATGCTGCCTCAGTCTCTGTATTCATATAAGCTTTGATCCTGTTAGAAGGCATAGTTTTATGGTGTGCTCCATTGCCTCTGGCACTTATAGTCTTTCTGTCTCTTCTTCCATAGGGTTCCCTAAGCCTCCAAAGATTTAATGGAGACATCTCCTGTAGGAATGGGTGTTCTAAAGTCTCTTACTCTCTGCATAATGCCTGAGGGTGGGCCTCTGTGTTTGTTCCTACCTGCTGCAAAAGAAACTTTTCTGATAAAGGCTGAATTAGACACTGACCTATAAGTATTCCAAAGTATCTTTAGGAGCCATTTGATTGCTACATTCTTTTAGTAAAACGTAGTATTTGGTTTTTATCTCATGTCCCTTGGCTACCTAGTCTCAGGTTCTAGGTCACTGTACCAGTATCATGTATGGGTTCTATCTCAGAGAATGGACCTGAAGACAAATCAAATATTGGTTATTACTCCCACAGAATATTGCCCCAGCATAACTTTCAGGCAGTACACAACTGTTGACAAAGTTTTGTGGCTAGGTTGGTGTTTATATTTCTCCTTTAGAAACCTCCTAGAATACCTTTCCGTAACAAAGATATGGCCAAATAGGTCTGAAACGTCTAAGTAGTCACCAGATCTACTTTTCCATGTTTAGTGAATTGTATAAGTCTTGTTTTTAGCAATAAGCCCTTTCTATCAGTTTGTGGAGAACACCCTATGGTTTTGGCAATGGACTGGTTTGTTTGGAGGTTTTCATAGAATTCCTTTGGCTAAAAATGTAACTTAGATGTAACTCAATCCCAGTAGTGAAAGCTTTATTTGGTGACAAGTGACAGCCAGTGGGACTCTGTAGTGCTCACTATTTGGTGATTTTATTCAGACCACCATCATATGTGTGCAAAATTTAGAAAGTTTCTCTTATATTTGGGTTCTATATTAAATCCTCATGTGGCCCTTAATTTTAGATGTTTCTCCTCTTCTTTATTCCCTTGACCCCCATTACCCTCTCCTGATTTTATTCTCCTGTTTCTGCAGAATGCATAACTGTCTATTCTATACCGATTTCCTAACAAGATCTCTCTGCCCACATTTCCCAGTCTCTTACTCTATACCTATCCACTGTGTTTCTACAGAGTAGAGCTTGGTTAGATTGACTCAACAGCTAATATCTACATATATGCAAATACATACCAACCTTTTCTTTCTGGGCAAGGATACCTCATTTGTGATTATTTTTCAAATTTCATCTATTTACCAAGTTTCATTTTAAACTGCTGAGTGGTAAAGACTGCATTGTCTGTATGTGTCACATTTTCTTTATTCATTCTTCTGTTGAGGGACATCTTGACTGTTTCCAGATTCTGGCATTTATGAATATAGCAGCAACGAACACGTTTGGGCAAGTGTCCCGGCATTAAAATGGAGCATCCTTTAGGTAAACGTCTAAGAGTTATATAAAAATATCTCTAGGTAGACCAATTCTCATCCTCTTAAGGAAATGCCACATTGATTTCCATACACCCTGTATGAGTCTAATCCTACAAGCAATGGATGAGTGTTGCCCTTACTCCACATCCACTCCAGAATTTGTCTCTTTGTTTTATTGATCTTAGTCATTTTGACATGTATAAGATGAAATCTAATAGTATTTTTGATTTGTATTTCCCTGATGATGAAGCATGATGAATATTTCTTTAAGTGTTTTTCAGCCATTTGAATTTCCTCTTTGAAATTCTGTTTAAATCTGTGCTTCATTTTTAATTGGGTTATTATTTTCTTAATATATAGATTTTGGAGTTATTTATATATTTTAAATAATAGTTTTCTAGCAGATATGCAGTTAATAAAAATCTTTTCACATTTTGTAAGCTAAATCTGGTCCAAATGACTGAGAAGGCCATGGAGAAGTTTTTCAATTACATTAGATAATGCTTATTAATTCTTTATCTTAGCGCTTGTGCTAATGGTGTTCCGTTCAGGGAGTCTTTTTCCTGGACAAATGAGTTCAAGTTACTTCCCACTTTCTGTTCTATTGGGTCCAGTATTTGGATTTATGTTGTGAGCATTCCTCTATTTGGAGTTTAGTTTTGTATAGGATCTATGGATCAGTCTGTATATATATATATATATACAGAAATCCATTTTGACCTACACAATTGGATGAAGATGCTGTCTATTACCAGTGTGTATGTTTAGTTTATTTATAAAAGAAAATCAGGTATCTGTAAGTATGTGGACTTATCTCTGGTTTTGAATTCAATTCCATTAATCAATGAGTCTGTTTTTAGGCCAATACTCTGCTGATTTTTACTACTATAGGCTTATAATACCATCTGAAATTGGAAGCAGTGATATTATCTGAATATTTTTTATTATCAAGGATAATTTTAGATCTGTTGGTGGTTTGAGAAACAGGATAAATGTGACATTTTGAAAGGATTTAAGCAATGTAACTTCTGTTTCTATTTTGTGGACTAATTTCATGGACAATTACGATTAACTCTTGCCAATAGAGTTGGGTATTGAAGTACTGCACTATCAGTTTGTAGGGGTCAATGCATGCGTTAATCTGTAGTAATGTTTCTTTTCCAAACTTGGTTGCCTTTTAGTTTGTTACATAGACCTTAACAATTGTAATATTGTTTTTGTGGATTTTTTTCTTTGATAATTATGCAGTGTCCTTCCCTATCACTTCTGATTATTCTGGGTTTGATAACATATTTTGGCAGATATGAAAATATCTATAGCAGCTTGATTCTTAGGTCCATGTGCTTGAAAGAGCTTTTTCAACCTTTTATCCCTGGGGGAAATTAAGGCTTTTTTCATGGATGCAGATTAAAGATGGAGATTGTTTACAAAGCTATCTGTTGATCGATGATTTTACCTAAGTAATTGAAACCACTGATTTTAAGAGTTATCAATATTATTTTGTTGTTGCTGGTGGTGGTTGTGTGTGTGTGTGTCTATGTGTCTATGTGTTTGTGTGTATTGTGATTCTTCCTTTGATACTTTGATCTGTTTTTATTTATTCCTATGTTTTCTTGGGTAGGGTTAAATTGTTTAGGTTGAAATTTTGTTTCTAGTGACTTTTGTAGCACTGAATTTATAGGTAGATATTGTTTAGATTTGGTTTTAACATGGAATGTCTTATTTTTTCTGTTTATTATGAATTTAAATTTTGTTTTCAACTGGTATAGGATCTGTGTGGTATCTTAGAGTTTATAGAACATCTTTCTTATTTCTTCTGGTTTTTAGAGTCTCCACAGAGAAGTCAGATATAATTCTAATAACTCTGCTGTTATATGTTACTTGATGTTCTTCCCTTGAAACCTTTCATAATAATATTTCATTGTTCTATGAGTTTAGTTGTTTTGTTTTTGTGTGCCAATGAGACACTCTTTTCTTGTGGAGTTTATTTTGTATTCTTTGTGATTCTTGTACCTTGATAGGCATCTCTTTTTCTTTAAGATAGGGATTTTTCTTCTCTTATGGTTTTGCTGAAAATATTTTCTGTGTCTTTGACCTTGGTTTCATCTACTGTCTCTGTTCTCAATATTCTTATATTTATTCTTTCATAATGTCAGATTTCCTGGATGTTTTATCCAGGATGTTTCTACACTTAACTCTTTGATTGATTTAGATATCCATTCCTTCTATTATATCTTCAATGTCTGAGTTTCTGTCATCCAATTCCTGCATTCTTTTGAGGAGGATTTTTCCTGATGCTCCTATGTAAGTTCCTAAATTTTCATCTCTAGTTTTCCCCCAGGTTTTTTTTTTAATGATTCCATTTCCACTTTCAGATCTTGAACTGTTTCATATATTTCCTCTTACTGTTTGTTTGTGCTTTCATAAATTTCTTTAAAGGATTTCCCCTTTAAAGACATCTATTAATTTAATTAATTTATAGAAATTATTTTAATGCCTTTGTATTTTGCTTCAGCTATGTTACAATACTCAGGGCATGCTCTAGTAGAATTTCTGGGCTCTAGAGAAATCTTATTATCCTGGTTGTTATTGATTGTGTTTTTATTCTGATATCTAAGCACTTTGGGTTGAGAAGATTGTAATTCCATGTGCTGTAGTCTGGACTAGTCTTTGTTGGGTGACTGTTTTGTTCTTTGTTCTATTGCCCTTTGTGTTCCATAAGTGAAACCTCTGTGTTGCCTTGTAGAAAATTCTTTTGTCATCCAGATATGTGTGGCCACTGAGGATTGCAAGTAAAGTGTGTTTGCAGGTATTGGGAGCTGACACTGAGAAATGGGGATAGGCTGGTAGACAGTTGGCTGAGGGGCTCCAAAGGAGAGAGGAGAGCAGGGTGTCCTACTACAATCTGTTTACCCCTAGGAATGAGAGAAGAGAGTGAAGAGAGGCAGCAACAGATTGCCTGCTACCAATGTAGGATTGAGAGTTGGGAATTAGGTTTGGAGAATCAGAGGACGATGTGAAGACCTGAAATTAACCTACCTGCCTTAATGACTGAAGTGGCCTACATGTTTCCATGGAATTTCTACTGGAGTTGGGGTCTGCAATAAAGTAAAAAGTGGACAATGCAGTAAGTCATCTACTTCAGAGCTTGAGTATTGGACTTGGGGTAAGTAGGGAGAAGTAAAGATCTGCAATTAGCATACCTGCTTCCTGAGCTAGAGTAGCCAATCACTTCCCAGGAAGGCCTGCTGGTTTTGGGTGCTGGAATTAAACTGTGAGAGGAAGGAGGAAAGTGATGAAGTGAAGACTGAGTTATCCACTGGAAAAGAGGCAAGGGCTACGAGGAGATTTATAATTCCTATAATTAAGATGTTTTAGGATGTAAAATGGTTGCTTAATTTTAACAAATCAGAGCAATTCAAAGATGACCAATAAAAATGGTTTTATTGGTTTTACTAATGTAACATAGAATATGGTATATGTACAAAGTGGCTGTCACTAATCTACATAATGATAGAAAAATGATAGAGCTTATAAAAGTAAATTTTTATGAGTAACAAACACATCAATGATGGTGGCTCTATTGCAACCTGACTTTTTTCCTTTCTTTTTTTTTATTAGATATTTTATTTATTTACAATACAGATGTAATCACCTTTTCCCATTTCCCCTCCCTAGAACCACCATCCCATCCCCTCTCCTCCTTTATGCTTTTATACCATTTTAATTACATGCATGTATTAAAGTCAGTTGTAGATTGAGGGTCTAGCAATACAATAGATGCAAATAGTCAAGGAACAAACAAGACAATAAACACAAGTAGTCAAAGAAAAAGCAAGGCATTAAACCCAATTAGGTGAACACTCCTGTGATCACTGTTTCTAAGGGCTTATCAGGATGACTAAAGTATCTGAACCTAGTTCCCTGTACTAGCCGAAGGTCATTTTCATGTCTGAAGCCTACTTCCTTGTTCTAGCCTAAAATTTAGATTCTTGTCTGAAATTACTTCTTTGTTCTAGCCTAATATTTAGGTTCCTGCCTAAGATTACTCCTTTGTTCTAGCCTAAGATTTAGATTCCTACATGAAATTACTTTGTTCTAGCCTAATGTCAGATTCCCGCCTGAAGCCTACTTTGTTGTCCTTGGACAATGTCATATTCCTGCCAAGAAGCCCATTTCCTTGTCCTTGGCCCATGTCAGATTCTTGCCAAGCAGCCCCAAAGTCTCTCCGGCTCTCCTCTTTTTTTTATTTCATTAACAAGACTGAGCTTGTCTTAGGTTGTTCTGATAAGAATGCCTTCCTTACCCATCATGGAACACGCATTATCAAAAGCAATGCACTTATGTCTTAGAAACCTGACTTTTAGTCATTCCAGGATATATCCAAGAGTGTAATAACTAGGATAGAGAACAGGAATATGTCCAGGTTTTTTATGAACCGTCCGTCTTAATTACCACAGTAACTATACCAATTTGTAGTAAAGAAAATTGTTTAATGCACATTGTTTCAGGCAAGTAACACTACACAAGCTAAACAACCAGCCTACGCAATGAAGAAAAGAACAGATGAAGAAAAGGTGCCATATGTATCCATCAACTATTGTTCAACCATATAGTATAGGGCGATGCTAAAAAGAAGTTATAACACATAAAGGCAGTAAAAACTTTGCAAGAGATAGAATAATTACTACAGTGGCTGTGGAGAAATAGAAAGCCCTTTGGTTTTAGTGAAAAACACTTAATGGATATTATATCATTCCAGTAGCAGATGTAGTAAAACATTCCAATAAGGTAAAAACAAATAAACAAACAAAAACAGAAAATGAGTTACATAATCAAAAATTACAGAAAAGAGCGGAGGAAGTGATATTTTTAGAGAAACTATAAATAAGTATCAAGACTGTCAACTGTATTTCCATAAATAACATCACAAGAGCCATGCAGGAAGATATTTATATACATAGATACCTGTGCAATTATAAGCCCTAAGTCATTCAAACAATGTTACTTTTGAATATAGAGAGGCTGCAAGGTAGTTATTAACTGTACTAAGATAGTTATATCAGGCTTGGAAGTTTGGCAAAATAAGTAGAAACTAAACCATTGAAGAACATAAAAAAATAATTGTTTATTTGAATTTTTGCTACTATGTCATGTAGTTGTTCAAGGTAGGCAAGGACTTTTTCATAGGTACGTATGAAGTTACTATATCTAATTTCCTAAAATACATAGCAAAGATGAATGTGTCTAGGACATTGTTCATTTTATCTTGCTCATGTTCTGTACTATTTTAATAAATGCTTTTTATAAACTAAGACATTAAAAAGTAGCATATACAGCTAAAGTAGGAACTTTAGAGTTAAGGTGGGAAAACAAAATAAAAATGAAATACAAATGAAAAGTTATGGCAAAGATAATGATAATAGGTAATTTTCTTACAACTTTGCACATAGTCCATGTCTTACCTCCTTTTTGAGAGTTATCCACCTTATGAAAAGGCTAGATGCAGGAATCTACAATTGCATCCCTGTCCTTGGTCCCATGTCTTAGCCTGCAGGTAGTTTCAGGAAGTCCCATAGACTGTGGCATGTGATCTTAAAGTATCTCTGCCCAGTCTTCTGTTTCTGGGAGTTTCTCTGTTTCTATGAAAATATATTGACAGCTCCAATGTGCTGAACAATGGATGGCAATCATTTCCTATTAGATTTCTTGGCAGAACACAAAACTTTCATGTGCTATGATCAGACACTTAGTGTCTGATACCAGTAGGTGACATGCTTTATCAAGCATCGCTAATGAAACATGTGTCTTATGAAGTACACAAACTTGTCTCTTAAGATATTTGTGTAAGTGCTACAATAGGGTTTCAGTTGAAATGTCACCCCACCTATCCAACTACTTGCCCTAGTTCTGTGTTCACCTTAATATATCTGAACTGTTTAAAATTCTATTAAGAAGTTGTATATAAAAAACATTTTCAATTACTTGTTATTTTAAATTTTTATTTTATTTTTTATATTTTGGAAGTATGTGCATATATTTGTACGTGTGTGTGTGTGTGTGTGTGTGTGTGTGTGTGAGTGTGAGTGTGTGAGTGTGTACATGCACAAACCTATGGATGCTCTCTCTGTATGGAACAGTGCATCAGATCTCCTGTAGTTGGAGTTCCAGATGGTTGTGAAGCACCCAAATTGGATTCTAGAAGTCAAACATGTGGGGAAGAGCAACAAGTCCTCCTAATCACTAAGCCACTGGCTTGAACTATTAGAGGCAACTTCATTAATTAATGAAAATATTAGAAACAAAAATGTTTGAGAGTAGTCAGAGCACACTTCTTTTTATATTGCAATAAGTAAATTCTATTATAATGAACATCTCTTTGTTCTTCTTTGATCCCACTTTGTATCTAACATCTCATTTATCCTTTTTGATGTCACTGTATGGAACATAATTATGACAAATTTCGAAAAATAAAATGAAAGAATATAAGAAGTGTATAGTTATTTTCATAATCTAAGCATAACTAAGCATCCATTAAAATTTTGACTCTGATCCATGATATTTTCTAAAATGATTATGGCAAAAGTTTTCTAATCATATTTCCTCCACTTAAAGAAATATATTTTTACTCTGATATTATTTATTAGTTTTTCATGATAGGGAATCTTTTCTCACAAAATAACAATAAAAATATGAAGTTCTGTTTTAACTATTTGTTTATTTATATTTTGGAAAACATAATATAACTTCTTTGTATTACATGTGTGTTACACAAAACAGTAAGTGATACATTGAAGATGCTGTTTCTTCTTAAAATATTGAATAATATAACTTTATTACATTTAATCCACACTCCTTTGTTGAAGATGAAAGACTTTCTCAAATGAAAATTAAGACTTACAAAAGCCTTTACAAAGACAAAATGACCATTCTCCACAACTCAGTTGAACTGTAAATTTCTGGATATTTTAGGTGAGGCAAACTCACATGGTGTTTTGCTAAGACAGACACCCATGGTGATTTGTTGAGGTAAGTCCCATGGGAAGACACATGATGATTGGAGAAAGTCTAAATAAGACTCAGGGGACAGTGATAGCAAGCTTGCATAGCTAGCTTTGCAATGCTTCATTGGTCTGGAGTCTTCATCTTCCCTGATCTTCACTACATTGAGAGAGGTATGGCTAAGAACTTCTCCTGGAATCCTAGATGATATTGTTTGCTGTGGGAGAAGTGGAACTGTGTCAACAGACAAAAACTAGGAAGGTTGAGTGAATTCAGAAACCCTGGTAAATTCTCATATCTGAGAATGGTAGGGGTTTCTACCACTCCAAACCCAGTTTCTATCCTCGAATATTTGACCTCATCACCCCACATGAAGATCATGACCACCAGTCACATAACACAAAACACAGAGTTCTCCATGCTAATGAGGTATCTATGTTAGCCAGCCTCAAGGATTTAGCCAATAAACTTCCCTTGTAGGACATCCTTTCCTGCGAACAGTATTAGTAACTTTAATTTTTTCAAAACCTGTTTTTAGTGATGGCTCTTAAATGTTTTAACCTACCTTTAACCTGCCATCTACCAGAGGTAGTTGAAAGGTTCTTTGGAGCAACTCCTGTCTTTGTTGTATGGAAATAGGCAGTTCAGTTCACAGGTTAGCAGCAGCACCAGCTGGATCCACTCACAAACATCTTGCAGAAAATAGGTCAGCAGCACCATTGTCACAACCTAGCAAGAACAGCCAGGGCTCAGCCTCAGCTCAAGCCAACAGGAGGAAATGCTGGCAGAAGTTCTCAGCTGTATCTCTGTCAGGGAAGGTAAGGTCATTGAAGACTCAAGCTCT
Organism: Grammomys surdaster; assembly: GCF_004785775.1. Classification (NCBI taxonomy): domain Eukaryota; kingdom Metazoa; phylum Chordata; class Mammalia; order Rodentia; family Muridae; genus Grammomys; species Grammomys surdaster. Next base: position 7,097,589 of record NW_021604591.1, read on the forward strand.
CTAAGAAAGCCTAGCTTAGCTCACCACTGTCCACCAAGCCCTATCTATACTTTACAAACATCATATATCTTCCACTGGTATTGCCTCAGCACATGCATCCAATCAGCCAGAGGAAGTGGCAACAGACTGCAGCACACTGCAGAAGTTTTCTGGTGGGTTACTCTCTATGGAGTCCTGACAAATGAAATCAACTACACAGTGGAAAGCAGACCAATGAATGGGTGTTGTTAGCAAAGTATCCTTCATCACACATCCTTTCACATGTTAACTTTAGTGGAATATCCTCTGTCCTGTGTCTGCCTCAATGAAAGATTTTTTTTTAGGAGTCTGCCTTAGCCTTTCAGATCTATGTCCACTTCAGGAAAACACTCCTTCATGTGTTTGTTTCAGGGAAACATCATCCAACTGACTTTCCAAAGAACCCTTAAGTTCCCACTTCAGGTATTTAATCTCTGGCCCATCATATGCATCAGTTTTTCAGTACCAATAAACAGTTTGTAAAAGTAATGACTTTCTCTTTCATCAAAAACTGCCATTAGGGGAAGCCTTTGTCACACAGAGCTGTGCCATCTACTTCTCATGCAGAAGGGCCCTCTGCCCTCCTGAGCTAAGCTGTAGTTCCCCCGCCTCCTATCCCCAGGTTCCTCGCCAGCACATGCGCCCCTCCATTCTGACTCCTCCAGCTTCTCAGTGGTGTCCAGCTTCAGCCCCCTTCTTAGGCTAAGTTTATAGCCTAGCACTTCCCATTTCATCTGCGTGAGTGGTGTTCGTGCACACCTATGGTGAGGCAGAACAAGCACCCTCTCTTCCCAGTCCTTCCAGGGCTTCTGTACCCCTCCTTTCAGACCCCACTCCCCAAAATGAAGAAAACAAATGGACAAACAAACAAAATAACATGCTCAATTTTTTTTGTTGGTCATATAGTCACAGGACCATGGTAAAACTCTGGTGACTAGCTTCTTTAAAAAACCAACAACAAAAACGAAAACAAAAAAAAAGAACCCTGGGTCCTTCCACACCCACATCCCTGCCAGAAGCCATCAATTGTAGACAGGTACACTTCAGCATCCTTGTCACCAAGAGTTCTCTTTGATGGCTTTCTGTCTACACTGTTATTTTTTTAGGGTGGCAGAACAAAGATCCACAGGTTGCTCTGGTGACTCATGCCCATTCAGCAGAGGCCTGGTGGTATGTGCTAGATTATCCCACACTGCTGATTCCTGTTTTGAATCCTGACACTACTGAACAGGACTCCTGGTATCCTGACAAATGGAGATGAAAGTAGCCCCAAGGAACTAATTCTACACAGGTCCACATCCCCTTGTCCTACTTACCATCTTTTGTCCCCTACCTTTAGATGGTGGGCTAGAAGTAGGGGCGGTCAAAGCATTTGAGAACACTTCTTAAAAGTAGGTTTAAAAAAATCTAAGTCTATACTCCATTCTTTAGTCGGAATATGAAAGACTTTGTTGCTGAGAGTGATATGCATTGTGAAGATCTGGCCAACGAGGTTTCAGTGGAGAAGAATTTCAGTATGGGGCATAGAGACTGTTTTTGTGGTATTTTGATGAAGAATGTGGCTGCTTTTGCCCTTATCTGAAGAGTGTACCTGAGGCTAAGGTAAAGAGATTTATATTAATTGCACTAAGAGAGGAAGTTTCAAAAAAGCCCAGCAGAGACTTTATTCTCTGGCTTAGTCTTATGGAGAACATTTTAATGGAATGGAACAAGCTAAGAAAGGAAAAATACGAAATGTGTGGTTCAAGTAATAAAGGGAACCAAGGAAAGAAATAGAGCTGAATTCTATGTTCAAGAAGATAAGAAGATTAAGGGAGTGATGACTTTGAAGCAAGATCCCACCAAGATAAGCCTTGGTCCAAGCATGGTGGTACACACAATTAATCCCAGGAGACAGAGACAAGCAGATCTCTGGGCAGTCTGATATAGAGCAAGTTCCAAGTAGTGAATAGTTTATTCAAGTCCAGTTCTGGTGGTAGATGCCTTTGTTCCCAGTATTCAGGATACCAAGACTTCTGAGTTCAGTGTTAATCTACAGAACAAGTTCCAGAACAGCCAAGTCTAAGCAGTGAAGGAGTTGAGAAACAGAAAGCAAGTGATAATGTGAGAAAACAGGAATCATGTTCCATCTCCTGTAGGCAGTAGAACTTGACAGCTTCAGCCTTATGCCTCTGGTTTTAGAATCATAAATAAAAAGGAACAATTAATGCTTTTTAGCCGGAGCTAACATTAGCTGCAATTAAAAAGAGACCAGAATCACTGAGGTGAAATCTGGGAAGTGGTTTTTGAGAGCACAAAGGTGCTGTGACCCAGTGATAGCCCAGTGTTGTACCTCATGATGCAGCTGTAATATGTAATAATCACCCACGTGGTGCTTGTTTGAAGGCATGAAGGGATCATGGAGAGCAGCTGAGGCTTGGCACTGTGAGAGGCCAGGGAAGGCCATTAGGAAAGGTGAAGCCTCAGTTGCAGTTGATGGCACAGGACTGAAGGTATCAGGGAAAAATGTTGAGGCTTGGCACTATGAAGAGAGCAACTGAGAGGCTATTGGTGAAGCCTAGTTACAGTGAAGTGTCCCAGTGTATTGAAGATGCCTGTACCATGGGATGATCACCAAGAATGGTAGCAGCAATGAAAAGGAATCAGCCAGAGCCTAGAGTTCTACAGAGGGCAGAGATGGGAGATGTGACCCAATCTCTTTGGGGAAGCCCAGCAGAACATGTATTAGAATAAGAAGCTGTTGAAGTTGCCTTGGAGACCCCAGAGCTATGGTTTATCTGCTGAGGAATGCTGCTAACAAGGAGTGGAACCAGCCCAGAAGAAAGAAGTTTGTTGCAGTCAAAGATGAAAAAGTAGTTGGAGATCTGAGGAGCACTTTAACTTTGGAGACGGAAACGTGGAGTTTGCCTTGCTGGTTTTCTGTCTTACTTTGATCCAGTATTTTTAATATTTATTTATATATTTATTTATATATAGGTTTACAGTTTAGAGACTGCATGAATTTCTGAAGAGACTTTGAACTTTGGACTTTTATCACTGTTGAAACTGCTATATAGTATGGGGACTTTTGAAGTTGGATTAAATGTAATTTTGAATTATGTCATGGCTAGGTATGGTCTAAATAGACTCAAACAATTGAATAAGTCCATAGGGCCAAAAAGTGAAATGTGGTGGTTTGAATATTCTTGACCCAAGGAGTGGCACTATTAGGAGGTGTAGTCTTAGTGGAAAAGGTGTGGTCTTATTGGAGGAAGTGTGGGTATGGGCTTTAAGACCGCCATTCTAGATGCCTGAAAGCCAGTCTTCTCTGAACTGCCTTCAGAACAAGAGGTAGAACTCTGTCTGGATGGTACTATACTCCTGCCATGATGAAAATGGACTTAACCACTGAACCTAACATTGTCCTTTATAAGAATATATATATATCTTATAAAATTATTCTTATATATATATATCCACTTTTATATAAAATGTAAGCTAATACATTTTATACAATGTATTAAATGTAGTATATAACATTTTTCTTCCATCTAAAAATTTATAGTAAAACCAAAGTTCACTGAAAAGGTTCTTTTTTTTTTAACCACTGGATTCCAGTTTCACTTTTCCAACTCATTACCTACCTGTGTGTGTCCATATCTGTCTGATTCTGTGTCTCTGTACTCTGTGAACTACTTATTTATCTTTAGGCAACATACAATACTACACTGCAGTATCTTTATTTTATGCTTTAAAATGAATACGTTCCATATATTTTATTCGTCTGTTTTTCAGTATTTTAGTTTCTTCAGTATTTTAGTTTCAGTATTTAGTTGATAGATTGATTGTAGTGATAGGATCACGCCAATCCAAATTTGAAAGGGATCTGCTTTTCATGTCCTTGAATGTCCAGTGAAATGAGTGAATAAACTATGGCTGATGTAGTTTTCCAATGAAATCTAATCTAAAATTAAATTTCTATATGTATTTAATATTTAAATATATAAATCATAACTTTATCTACATTATTTTAACTAAGTTTGATGATGACTGTTTTCCTTTTTAGCAAATTGGCTGATTTTTAATATTTTTAGTTAAACAAAATATCTTTATTGATCTGTAGTGATTTAATTTAGGATTGTTATACACAGTGAGCATACAATGAGCAAGTATGTAAAAGCTAGTGAATTGCTGACAATGTAGTATATGTTCCCAAGTCTCAGAGATTTGAAGATCTGAGATTATGACATGTCTATAAAATTATGTCTAATACTCTTGCTGTAACTACTTAATGTGACGGTTTTTTAATTTTTAATTGGGTAAATTTATTTGTCCTATTTTATCTTATAAATTTTGATGAAAGTTTAATAATTTTATTTTTTTTCTTTTAAAAGCCACATTTTCATCCCCTCTGCATTTGAAGTACGATAACAAACAGTAAATTGTAAATCATCGAAATATATTTGGCTCAAAGATTTAGAAACTGGAAATTTTTTGATGCATGTTTTAGTTGAGTTTCATTACACTGTTTTGTGGTTATTTAGGAGGAAATTATATAAATTATTTAGAAATTTAATTTTTAATAAATTTAATTTAGTTTTTTAATATAAGCATTTAATGGTATAAAACCTCCTGTCCACACTTAATGTAAAGAAACTAGGAGTTATATCAGGTGAACTGCTACTACATTCCCTTTTACCAGTGGCAGTCAGCATTATAATGGAATGATGCTAATGTAGAACACAAGTAAATAAGACAGTGCCATGAATGTGTACGCATATATACATGAAAGAATGCAATGAAGCCACAGTTGTTCTTGGGTGACATGATGATGTATGTGGAAATTTCAAATTAATAGAACTCTGGAAACCTCTAATTATGAATAGATTTCAGGACTCTAAATTAATATAAAAATTTAAATGCAATTCTAAGAACTAGCAAAGGATTGGAGTTAAAAACTAAAAGCATGATTTCATTTATAGCAAAACTCAAATTTTGAGTATTTTATATTTAATAAAATTTATGTGAGAAATTCTATAAAATCTGATAAAACAAACCAAGCAAAGTGTATATTAATCACTGACAGACTACATTTGTGGGTAAAATGTTTACATTTCATGAAGATGTTAAGGGCTTTCTAACTCGATTAACACAACACAGTCTTGAAAACACACTTAACATTTTGTGACAAGTACAAAAAATATTCTTAAGGTTGAGTGACTTAAAGAGCAGGGACCTATTTTTCCATACATCGATAAACTAGAAGAAAATTTCATGTTATGTTATGGTGTGATCTCTCTTTATAGTTTGCAGATAGTGAAATTCTATAGTCATATGCCTTCTCTTTATTGAGTATGAGGAAAATGGAGTTCTAATCTTTTTTCTTCTCGTAGTAAATTTTTAAAATCATGAGCACAATTTTATTTATTCAAGCAATTTATGCTTAAATTCTTATGCATATATGCTGTCTTGTTTGAGGCTTCTCCAAATTAGTTCGGGTGGGAGATAGTGTGGATTATTGATCAGTCCTGAATAATATTGTGCTACCAAAAAGAAAAGAATTCTGACAGAATATTTAATGCAGATTGTTCCACAAGAAGAAGTCATTGAGGAAATAATCACTATTATGTGATGTAAAGGCAGAATATAGCTATAGAAAAATTCATATAGTTTTCTAAGATTTGAGGGATATGGATAAATCCATCATTGGAAGAAAAAGATATTTAGTACAGGAAACTTATACTTTAAATTACCTAGGTTGTCATTATTTGACTATGTATTTGGCCAAGCTTGAAGAGGTGCATAGCACACAATGAACTCTGAGGTATAGGCTTAGTTAACAATAACTTATCAATATAGTTTCTTCAGAAACAACAAACTATTAAAAGACATTGATGTAAAATGTTTAAAAAGAGGAAACTGTGTGAGGGAGATAGAAGAGGTTTATTGTATTTGTTTTTCTATTTCCATGCATAAATCTCTTTCCCAAATTCAAAATGTTGCATAAGTAAATTATTAAATAAAAATTAGAATATATTTTGATAAAAGTAGAATAACTAACAAATGCTGGAAATAAAAGTAAAACAGAGAAGCTATCATTTTGAAAGCATTAGCAGCCGTGAGTGCAGGTAGATACCAGACGGACCCCCATCGTTCTTTGACAGCAGTGTGCAAATTCAACCCTCTGTGTGACTGCAGATCACTCTGGGAGGATTCACTCTTGGATGTCTCACAGAGGAAGTGAGCTCGAGCAGAAAATTGGAATGTTTCTTGGCCATGAAATCAGAGCTTCAGTTCCAAGGCTGCAAGAATAGCTGGAAATTGAGGGGCAATTTTGAAGAGGATTTGCAACTGAAAACAAGGGAGTGTGTCAAACTGTTTGAGGATAGCACACAGTTGAATTACTTGACACATAATATGCACATGCCCTGTCTAACTTCAAGACCTACTAAGGAAAGCAGCGACTAAAAAGCCTGGCAGGCTTTTTGGTTGGTCTTATAACACAACATTGATACATATATTCCAACATTGAAAGGATTTTGACAAATGTTTCAGTTCTTTTGAGATTCAGTGTGGTCAGCTTTCTCAGGGCATGGTTCATTCTTTAAGAGCAAATTGGTGTAACACTGATCACTGCATCCAATGCTCAGAAAGCATCTCAAAAGAAAGAACAGCAAGACACTGAGATCCAGGAAGACAACCAGGATATAGTTGGTCACATTCAAGTGGTCAGTGTCCCTACTAAACACACGCACCATTAATTGGACTCTATGTAAGCATACAAGAAAAAAGGAAGGAAGTAAAGGAAAGGAGAGAGGAAGCAAGAGAGGGAGGGAGGGAGGGAAGGAAGGAAGAAAGAAAAGAAAGAAGGAATCCTTAATAAATTCTAAAAGCATTGGTTGACAGGAAGAGGAATTAACAACTGTTATCTTTTATGAATATACTATTTCATTCCCTTTAATATAATCCTATGGGGAGCTTTTAAATTTATTCCACTCTTCATTCCTGATACCTAAATAAATTAGTATCCTACGAAAATGTTGTGAAAAATAAACAAACTAAAAAAATAAATTGAAAAGCCAATGGATAATTGTGGGACTGTGTAAGGGTATCCTGGTTCATGGCTGGGCATGGGCCTAGAACCCGGAGACTCTACGTGAGAACTGGCAGGAGTTCAGCTGTGTCCCCTGAACCCAGGGTCCTGAAAAGCAGTCTAGTTTACATAGAAGCACATTGTTCAGTCACATAGGCCATTACAGTCCCTCCCAATGTACACAGGTAGAGGGTGTGACTGGAAGCCTCAGGCCTTAGGGATTTTTATACTAATGAAGGTCAGAGGGCAGAGCAAATTAAGCATGCCTCCCCAGATCCTCCCCCTTTCTCCCTCCCTATTTAACTCAGGTCTGGCCTGAGTTTTACGGGGGTATATCCAAATCCACCTACCATCCACCGTGACAATAAACCCTTTTGGAACCAAGGACTTCCTCATGTCATTGGAGCCTGCCGCCACTAAAACCTCATGCCTGGAACTTTAGATGTTTCTCCTGCTTGTGGGACACACTGCAGCATGGAAACCCACCGGGACCTCCACCACTGCGGTCTCGATTTTTCCCCACAGGTGATGAGTGATGTCACCCATCAAAATGGAACTGTTTACATCTGCTCAAACGCTTCCACTAGAAAAATAATGTTTGGGTAGACCAGATGGATATGGGGGTAAAGGTACTTTCTTCTACCCTGTACATGTGAGTTCAATCCTCATGACCCACTCAGTAAAGGGAGGAAAGCAACCCCAAATCTAGGTTGTCCTCTGATCTCCATGTGAGTGCCCTGGTATATGTACATTTACTGGGCAATAAATAAATACATGTAATATTTCTGAAAAATATTGGTAAACCATACACAAACAATAGACTCTTACCAAGAGCCACAAGATTTATGTAGAGGGTAGAGGGACTCAAGAGGATGCCAAGATGTATATGTTCATTTTGAGAGAACATACATGCAACTACTTGGAAAAGCCATCTGGAATCTTTGTGGTCTCAAGCCTGGAAAGAGTTCTGTTCCTTGATAAGCTTGGCTGCAGACTCACTTGGTATTTGCGGTACATTCCAAATTACCTGATAAAATATTCAGAAGAAATTGCAAGCACTGGTGTCTTGGCAGGTAGGCTGTTCTGCCTGTCAATATAGATTTTGTCTAGGGGCCTGAAGGTCATTCTGAGTTTAGGAAGCTGCTCCCCCCAGGTGTAGTTCTGACTTACTCTTGCTTGTTTAGGGCACAAGGATACATTGGACCATTTCTAATAGCCAAGGAACTACTTATCATCTGAGCCTCTGTGTCTGACTTACCAGATTCCATCTCACAACTCATATAAGAAGGCCCAGTCTTGACTCTGCTCCTTCTTTTTATATTAAAATAACTTTACTAACTGTCCAGAACTTTGTCAGAGAAGCATGCCTGACTGCATCACTAGTGCAAGGCCATGGTTTCTGGCCCACAACAAAGTCTATGGAGAGTCTGGATTTGGCTGCATCCCCATTCTTACATTCAAGATCCTCCTATATCTTAAAGTAACTGCTGGAAGATTCTATGAATCTCTGTACAGAGAGGACCCAGTGGAGGCCCATTAAAGAAGTGCATTGAAAAGTGCAACAGAGAACATAAAAGCAGAACTGTTCTAGCAGAATGCAAAGATCTTATTAGGTCAAAGTATAATGGAGAATGTATAAAATTAAAAAAAAAAGGAATGTAAAAATATGTAGAAAGGTTAAAGATTGCTTGTAGGATTTATAAGTAGCATGAAAAGATGCATGCCTGGATATTGGGAGATAAATAAGTTCTGGAGTTGTGGGGAAAGAATGAGCAGAAATGTGTGAGACCATGAAACTCTATATTCAGCACTTGGTGGGTGTTGGTAGTAGGGTCAGGAGTTCAGGGTCATCCACAGAATATGGCAAGTTACAAGTCAGCCTGAATTATAGAAAATCCTCTCAAAAATAAACAAACAAACAAACAAACAAAACAGCAACAAAAACCAGAAAAATATAAAGGAGAGAAATACAGAGTTGGGCAAGGGAGGGAGAAAAGAGATGGTAGAAAGAGGAAAGGAAGAAAAGGGAATGGAAAGGGGGTAAGGAGGAGAAGAGGAGGGAAAAAGAGACAAGCTTAGATAAAGAAATATTATCAGAAAACTTTCCAGTCATTTTTACACATAAAAATATCTTCATGTAGAAAGGCTAAAAGTTGCTTTTAAAGTGCAAACGTAATAACTGCACTGTAACACAATCAAAGTGTCAATTACAAAGGAAATAAACAAACAAACAAAAAAACAAAATAGTAGAAGAAAATGAGAACAGAGCAATGTCATGTGCCTTAGTCTCCAGGTTCTGCTCAGAAAGCACTGGAGAAGCTCCAGGATGATGTTTTCCAAGATCCAGGAGAAGATAGGATTGTTAAAACAACAACATTTTCCTACCAAAGCCATCATTCAGAAACAAAGGAATGGCAGTGTGTTTCCACACAAAGGAAAGATGTGTGGATTCTTAACCAGGTAGATTCTATAAGAAAATCTAAATGGATTGAAAGGAAAAGATGTTGATGGAACAAATATACCTGAACATTTAAAACCCACATAACCATATATGGACAAACTCAGAATAGCCTTAAATCAAAGTAATGAACATATATGCACATAATTTAAAAATCATAATATAAATTGGAAGTCAAAATATGCATATGGCAAAGTTCAGTTAAAATATAGACCTTTGTTCAATTGTTTTCAATGCAATCCATTTATTCATTTAATACAGTACTATTGTGATTAACTGCTTTTTCTCTCAGTCTCATGGTAAATGTGCAACAAAAGCCTGTAATTAAAAATTCAAGGCAAGAGATGAAAATACCCTACTATAGAAAATCTATTAATCACAAAGAATTGTACTAAAAGGGGGGCTAGTAGAATAGTGATACTCTAAAAATAGAAATAAATAATAAAACTATTACTAGTGAAAGAGCACAGTAACAGGAGACACAAGTATATCACGTTCACCAACAGGCATCTTAGGCTGACAGAAATTGAAAATTTTCCACAGAATCTGAAATGTATTTTTAGTTTCTCTGAGATAGTAACATAAAAATACACATTAAACTTAAAAATAAAGATGAAGGATCCATTGTTTTCAACTGCTTCCGGAAAGTGCTGCAAGATAGTTCATGTGTCAAGTCTCCAACATTCAAATGAACGTTGAGATCCATGTCTACAAGTATCCATTGACCTGTAGATAGAAAACTTAAATGAGTAACAAGAGAGACTTAGGAAAGTGAAGGGGAGAAAATGTAAAGTTTAACTGCTACTAACATGTGAGCAAAGACTGAAAGTTGTGATTTAAAACTACATACATGAGCAGAGAAATGTGCCATCATAAGTTTTAAGACAAAACAGAAGCAGAAAAGGAAAAAAAGCAATAAAAGTAGAAAAATAGTATAAAATATCACAGAATGTCAAAGGGAGGAATGTATGGGATTTAGGGGAAGTTAAAGGAAGTCAGCAATCTTCTCTGAAGACTAAAATAAATGAGAAATAAAACTAGGACTACGCAGTTCCTGTGAGCTCAGCACTGCAGCAGACTGTTACAAATGATTAGAAATCAGATAGCTATAATGATAGAGGGGAAAAGTGTTAATTTCTGTCAATGCACAAATAATCAGGAATAAACCATAAAGAAATAGAAACACTGAAAAACACCAAAAAGAGTTATTAACTTTAATAATGAAAAGTAGTCAAAGAATGCATAGTTTTGGGGACCAATGAGACATTATGCTTCTACTTAAAATATACACAGGAGGCCTCTCAAACTATTGCAAAACTTTGATAACTATACATGACATAGCCCCATAAGCACAAAGGTAACTGTGGCTCAAAATGCTTGGTGGGTGGTAATCTTCATCAAAATAGTGGAAAACAGTTAAATGACATATTTAATTGATTAATAACCAAGGTCAACTTACAATTCCTTCCAGTGGCACAAAGGTGATTCTGTATTTTCAAAGCAATAAATGTATTTAAACTACATCACTGGAAAAAGAAGATAAAAGCAAAGGATCTTTCCAAAATATGCAAAAGAATTTAAAACAACAAATAATCTTTTCTTAATTAAAGTTCAATAAATTGGGTGTATAAGAGTGTGTCTAGTAGCATTTTTAAATCAAGGTTTGTTATGAAAAACTGTCAAACATGGACCTTGCTGTGTAGAAAAGGCTGATCTTAGACTAGCAAAGAACCTCCTGTCTGTGTTTCCTGTATACCAAGGTTATATTTCTACCACAGTTGGCAAAGAATAAATTTTAAATACAGTAATGAAAGATTTTATTTTTTTTACTTTTGAATTTATTATCTTTACCCTTTTGATGTCTGTTCAACATAATTTTGGAAGTCCCAGCCAAAGCATTTAAGAGAAGGAAAACCACATCGTGTTAAATTTTGAAGGAAAGCAGTTATATCACACCTGTCTACAGATAGTGTGATTTTAAATGTAAACATCCTAAAGACTCTACCAAAATATTCTAGAACGAATCAATAAATGAAACCCAGTAGCAAGGTATAAAGCTTGAGTCCAAACACCATTAGCAAAAGTATAAATTGCTAGGGAAATCCTAAGAGCAAGCTAACCAAAATAGAAATAAGAATATCATTTCATGGCACTCAAAACCAAAGTTACTTATAAACATATATTTGTTAAAAAAAAGAAACTCTACAATTAAAAACTTCAGAAATGAATGAAAAGTTGGTGAAGACATGAATAAATGGAAAGCCAACCAATATTTGTCCATTGGAAGAATTAACAATTTTGACATGTTCACAACATACAAAGACATTTGAAAAATTACTATAATCTTTCCTAATGTCAATGGCATGTCTCACAGAAACTAAAAAGTTCTAGATTCGAGACTGGAGAAATGGCTTAGGAATTAAGAGCACTGGTTGTTCTTCCAGAGAAGCCAGGTTCAATTCTCGGTTCCCACATAGCAGATCACAGCTGTCTGTAATTCCAGTTCTATAGGATCCTGTACCCTTATACTGACACACATGCAGGCAAAACACTCATGCATGCAAATAATACATTAAAAAGTGTTAGATTGTATTTTGAACCACAAATAACAACAACAATGACAACAACAACTACGACAACAACAACAAAAGCCAAAGTAATCTTGAATGAAGAGGATAAAGCTGGAAGCATTAGACTATTTGGCCTCAACATATACAAGGTTAGAGTTAGCAAACAGCATAAATACATATGCAAAATATAGAAGGTTATAGCTACCAGACAGCATAAATATCATAAAATGGTACTAGCTTAAAAGCAGACATAATCCTCTGAAGTCATTCCATATACTCGCAACAAACTGAGTTTAGATTGTTGTCAATAAGTGTTTTGAAGTTGTTAATAAATGTGCCAATAAATGAAATAATGCTGACTGGACTGGTGGTTCAGTAAATATTATTGAAATTACCGCAGGTCCATGTACAAGAGAAGGGGATTAGGACTTTTTCTCTGAGTGTGTATAAAAATAAACTGAAAGCAGACTAAACTTCTAAATGTAAAACAAATTTAATGAAACTTCTGTCAGAATTCATGGAGGAAAATCTGTGGGTTTGGTGTAGAGGAGAAAATTTAAATAAGACCTTTAACACAAAATTATAAACAGACACAAAGAGTAGGCCAGTCATCACTGGGAATAAACCTTGAGCAATATTGCTTACCTATGAACACCTGTGTGTGATCTTCTATTTAACCTTAAACATCATGATATATGCACGATTATGGACTTGGGGTCAGGGAGTCATTGGATTTCTTTGATTCTCTTTCAATGTGGTCATATTGAATAATTAGTTTTCAACATTTCAGAAAGAGGAGGAGGACAAGGTGGAAAAAGGAAGAAAGAGGCAAAAAGGCAGTGTTGTACATGCTGTTAATCTAAGAACAAAATAGTCCAAGGGATATATTTCTGTGAGTTCAAGCTTATCCTGGTCTACACAGCAAGTTCCAGGAGAGGAATGGGGCTACACCCACCCTTTATAAGAAGCATTTAAAAATAACCAAATGGGAGAATATGATTTCATGGTTCAAACCTGAATCACATAGTATACAAAAACCTAAAATATGTTATCAATAAAAACTTAATTAATAAAGATAAAATAACAGAAGAGATTGAAGAAAATACTATGCAAAGCCATCAACAGATAATTTCTAACAATTATGTGGGAGTGACCTAAAAATAAGCAATAACATTGATGGCATGGTTATCAATTATCACAGAAACAAAACTAAAAAAGTTTATTATTGTAAGTCATTTGCTTTATGTTCTATTAGAAGTATACGTATTATATACTGGAATGTATTAATATGTATTAGTAGCTGGAAGAGTGTTATTACTATACACAAAGACATTCTTCATAAGAGTCTAAGCTAGTAGAAATACTAAGGTCTACAACTTGGCCATTATAAATTCGAGCCTGTGACTATGCACATTTTCCATGATAGATAAAAAGTAAAATAAGGACAGTGAAAACATTTTAAAATATTGTCTAAATTTTGCACACATCACACAATTTTCTAAAATTTACAACGGATCCAGAAATTTTATTTTATAATCAAAGTTCTACTGTCTTTGTTATGTTAGGGCTGGCTTATAGGTTCTTATTTCAGTCCATTATCATTATGGCAAAAAAGCCACATCCAGGCGGGGTTGGCACTGTAGGCATGGGGAGTTCTGCATCATTAGCCAAAGGAAGCCAGGAGAAGACTGGTCCCTACGTGGCTAAGAGGAGGGTCTCAAAGTCAACCCCAAAATGAACACAATTCCTTCAACAACACACCCACTCCAACTATGCCACACCTCCTAATAGTGCCACTCCCTGGGCCAAACATTTACAAACCATCAAAAGCACAGTATTATGACTCCCTTTCATCTTTCAAAATTAAGTCACCTGTCTTTTCAGAAATCAGTTAATTATGTAGATCAAATCAGGCAGCTATTACTATCCTGGTTATACGTACAGCGTCTTTTACAGGAGACATACACATGTGCTTTCCTTTAACAAATATCCAAAATTAATGCAAGCTACTGTAGTTGAGGAAGGTCAATTTTGATCCTTGTCAACTGTGAAATTCCTCACACAAAGGATGCTTTGATTTCAGAGACGAAAGAGTGTCATTCACGTCAATGTGATAGATTTATGTGCTGAGCTGATGATAGTCACAAGCCAATGATAGGGTTTGCAAAAATGATTTTAAAAGTTGCATGTTTGATTCTCTCTAAATATTTACATATTTTTTGCTGATATTTTCTCATAGCCAGATCTTCTCTAGGCTGGTGCCCTTCCAGAACCCTCAGATCTCTGTAACACTGACAGGCCATTGGATGTGATTAGAAGCAAGGGATAAAACCACTGGCCAAGCAGATGGTGAGAATAGTTAATTGACCCACTTGAGGAGATGATGAGCTGCTCAGACTCTGCTTTCATTAGAGGAAATAAATAATAAATTGCATCTGTTTTCACAGATTGAAAGTATGAAATGGTTCCTTGATTGCTTATTCCACAGACCACAGCAAAGTATTTATTTAAGGTACTATGTGGCTTGCATTTATTTATCCCTCCATCGTGAGATCAGTTTTACAAACTTGTGATATTACTGTACTCCTATCACACATTGAGAAGCTGAAGCACTGAATAATTAAAAGATACCACATAGGTTCATTCAATGTCAGAAATGAGCTGGCAGCTATAGTAGGCATACTGTCTCCATGTTTCTTATCTAACTATACTAGGTCATAGCATGGAGTCCTGGAAAAACTTGAAATCCAGTTTTAATTAGAAAATGGTAATTTGGTCAATTTGAAAAATATGGAATACTACAAAAACAAACAAAAAAGATACTTTCAGGTTTGTAGGGTTGGCTTACTTGGTAAACTCTTTTCTGGACAAGCATGAAGATCTAAGTTCAGATCCCCATGACAATCTAATTTCTGTTACTGTACCTCACGATGAGATGGGAGGAACAAGTAACAAGACCATCTATCAAAAGTAATGTGGGAGGTAAGGAATACATGTGAGGTTGTCGTCTCACCTCTACACACTTTCCACAGCACGGCATGCCTGTGCTCACAAATACATGCACATATACTCCATATGCACATACATACAGAAGATGTGTTAAGTAATTACTTTTTAGTACTTAATTTTTAAAAAATTGTATTATATTTTGTATGGATTTATTTATTATTTGTGTGTGTGTTGTGTATGCATGTGCGCTAGCATGTCTCTCTCTCTGTGTATATGTGTGTGTGTTTGTGTGTGTGTGTGTGTGTGTGTGTGTGAAGGTAAGAATGGTAACTTAGAGAAATCAGTTCTCTTCTTTCACCAGCTGGGCCAGAGAATAAATTTAAGTCCTCAGGCTTAGCTTTTACCAACTGAGCAATCTCAAAAGTCCTGAAAATGATTAGAAAATGGGTTTTCATCAAGTGCGTGTATTTGATCTTTCATTTGCTTTCTTTATTTTTAAACAGTGACTGTCTGGGACTAGAAAGATGGGTTAGTGGTTAAGGCACAAACTTTTCTTCTGGAGCACTCAGGTTTTTTCCAACACCCATATGTCGCCCACATATGTGTCTCACTTTATGGAATCTGATACTATCATTTGCCTTTAAGGGGACCAGGCACACACATCATACACAGATAAAACACCCATACATATAAAAATACATAATCAGTTAATAATAAAAATGTATTTTTAAAAAGCCGAGTCTCTTCTTTTATTTCAAGAATAAGTTTCTAGCATTGGATACAAAAGGAAAAGGACCTTAAGGTGAAAACTGCTGTTTTAACACAAGAAAATAGAAAAATAGAAATCACTGACTTGTCTGGAGATCCTCAGATAAGTGAGGTGCCATGAAAACACTGAAACTTTAACTCTCAAGACACTAGAAGATGCAGAAAATAATAGATGAAATCAGTTTATCTGAAACAAAAGCACCCTTACTTAACAGTTTGGGCAATGTCTTGAGGCTCTGTTGGGCATAGCATGAAAAGACAAATTTCTGGTAGCTATACAGGAGTGTGCAATAGTTTTCTGGCTGTTCCTCCAAGAGTAAGATTAGGTTTTTATGAGCAAGAATCAGTGAGTGTGTGTGTGTGTGTGTGTGTGTGTGTATGCGTATGTTTTGTGTACGTGTGCATATTGTATGCTTTAGTGTACATCTGTGCATGTACATTGCTTCCATGTATATTTGCTCATACATGTATATGTGTGTGTATACTTATGTACATGTGTGCAAGTGTATGTGTGTAAATTGAAAGCCAAAATAGATAAAAAGAACCATAAAAAAAATCATGTTTCTGATAATAGAAGAGTTAATCAAAAAGCAGTTATCAATAGGTCCAGAGTTTTTTCTACAAGGAGCTTTGCCCTCATGGAGTACAGGGTTTATCAAGTTATTATGATCCAGGAAGGGAGCTGTTAAAACCCACCTTCTTGTGGTTTTTCTGGCTTACCTAAGAGAGAAAGAAACTGTAAGAAATATTTATGAAGGTCACTAGTTCAAGACACAAGAATACTAAAAGAAGAAGATTTAAGCATGGGATTATAGAAAGCTAACCCTCCCTTATATAAATAGCCACTGAACTAATTTCTCTCATATATAGGAACTGTGTTTGGCAATGGTTGAGCTGCAGTGTTTGACTCTTTTTAAGAAGGAATTCACAAGGAAACAGGACAACATGGAAGGATACATATATAGGGACAGGAGGTATCAGGAGTGGCTTTTACCTGCCATTGAAGGGTACATCTGGGACAACTTGCACGAGAATTAAACAGAACCCCACAGTATTTCCTGGATCATGCATAATGTCTAATATAATATGTCCAAATTTGAAATGAATAAATAAACTTTTTGAGAAAAAGAGAAATTACAGTCTGAGGAGGGCAGAAACAGGTAACTGATCATGAGTTACAAGCGATATGAAAATTGAATTGTTTTGTAAAAGGTAATTATGAATGAAATAGTGGATAGGTTAAATTAGAGAATATTCAAGGGCAGGTGGTAATGATAGCAGAGAGAGGGACACTTTAAGAACTTAAATTAGGAACATTAAGGCTCAGGAGACTTTTTAGCGGGTGAAGCCTTAACTGTACAAGCATGAAGATCCTAATTGGCAGGGCTGTAGGAGAGACATCTTCTTGAAGACAGGAGGGAGGAGAAATAGGATGAGAAACTGTGGGAGGGCAGACTGGCAGTGGGCAATGACTGGACTGTAAAAAGTTAAATTATAATAATAATTTAAAAAAGCATGCTAGTGAATGTTGTCATTCTTCTGATTGGTGGCAGAGACAGAAGGATCCCTGGGTCCTTGACGACCATTCTAGACGATTAGTAAGTCTCAGATTCAATGAGAGACTTTGTCATAAAAATTAAGTGGCAAATGATTGAGGAACACAAATGAAGGTAGTTCCTGACTTGTACATACACATGCATCTATGTTCATCTGCACATACATGAAACCATATGCACGCATGCATACTCAACAGATAACCAATGAAGCACATTAAGTCTGGACTTTCCTGGGAATGTATCAATGAGGCTAAAGTATTATGAATTAAGATTTCCAAAATTGAAACACAAAACAGTGAATGGGATGTTGGAGAACTCATCTGATTGAAATATCATTGGAGTGAAAAGGAGTCACTGAAGTGGCCAATTTTAAGAATATTACCAAATTAATTAGACACCAAACCACAGATCCAGAAAACTAAATGAATGCAACACAGGATCCAATTCATATACACACATATCATGCTTGAACTTCAGAGTATCCAAGCAAGAAAAGACAATCTTAACAGCTGGTGTAGGTTGTCATTCCAGTGTGGAAGAGTGCTTGGATAAATTCACAGTCATAATAACAAACAAAAACAGAATCAGACTGTACATGAACATTTGCTAATTTTCCTAAAGGTCATGTAAAAGAAAATATGCTGCATATGTAAAATTCTTGTGAATTTATAATTATTTTAAGAACTCCATATTAATTTCACTGTACTTGTACCATCTCTGCTCACTCTCTGTCCTACGTTTCCCATCCTCACTCTCAGATTCATGACCTCTTCTTTTATAGTTATTATGTATTTATAATATATTAATGTATGTATGGATTTACATATCCATATATGCAACGTAATTCAATATTTAAAGCTTATAAATAATGAAATTATCTGATTTCTGCATCATTGTTAAAGATACTAAAGACTGTTTCAATTTCTAGTCTGATCTTCTGTGAAATACATTAGTTGTTTCTGTGGATCAAAGACATGTTTGTGATTTTTCCCAAACTTAAAAAAAATCTGAGAGATATAATGGTACACACACCATTTCTTTTATTTTCATTTCACGGGTTACTAACGCTGTTGCTAACATCCATTGATGATTAATATTTGCTGATCTGTTTGAAGCTTTTCCCTCTCTCAGCTCATTTGGTTCTCACAGGGCTGTGGAGTGCATACGATTAATATTTTCATTTATGGATGAAGTTATAGCTACAGAAAATTAAGTAACTTGAACCTCACAGTTAGGATCCATTGGGTGTGACAGATGAATCTGATTCATATTTTTATAGGGTTTACAAGTCATCCACATGTATAGCTACTTGTCAGTTTGAGATGAAATAGATCATACTACTGTGTGGTCATTACTCATTTAGTAAGCCTACATAGGACGTGAGTGTACAGAAGTGGCATGAATGAATGAGTAATGCCACTGTTAGATATTTTTAATATGTCTTTTCATTTGAAACTATGATGTTTTATGGAAAATAATACTTTAGTTTTCACGTACAAAAACGTCTCTTATTTTCTTCCATTTGTGGATGAAATATGACATTGTATAAAAGTGAACTATATCTACCATTATATAATTGCAACTAGAGGCAAGTTTTCATTTTTCATCTTTTAAAATCTGTTATTTAAGAGTTTCATGCATGTGTAGATTGTATTTTAATACTCTCCAATCATTCTTTTCGCTGCTTCCAATCTCTCTTAGTCATGACTCCCTCTCAATTTCTTTTTCTTTCTATCCCACAGAGTCCAAGTATTGTCATCCATATGTATGTGGATGAGGCATCATTCACAAGAGTAAGAGGCATCTAGGAGATGCCACACTCCAAAACTGATCTCCCTTTCTCAGCTCACAGTACCTTTCAGATGGAGGTGGAACCTCATGAGCCCCTTCACAATGAATGCTGGATTGTTCACTGTATTGATCTTCACAGGTCTTATGTTGACACCAACAATTGTTGTGAGTTCATGAGAGCAACTGCCATATCTAGAAGATGCTGCTTCTCAGCAGACCACCCTGAGCTCTGGCTCTTCTAATCATTCTATCTCTCTCTCCAGATGACTCCTGAATCTTAATGGGCTGGGTGAATTAGGTGTCCTATTTGGGGATGTGCACTCTTAAGTCACCTATTCTCAGTACTGTGAATAATGTGAGTCTCTGTCTTAACCACTGTCCACTACAGTAAAGAACCTCTCTGATGAGTGGTGAAGTTTGGTATTCTTTCAAATATCCAAAGAAGATCACGTTCCTCAGCATGTCAGTGATTTCTGCATGTACATCTGGAACCATGTGATCCAATGCATTATGAGTTCCAGATGTTCTGAACCATTACTTATGCATACATTCTGTACATGTTTCTTGAGAGATCACTGCATGCTAAGGGAGTCAGATAGCTATATCTGCACCAGGACAGATGTCTGGCTTTATGGTCCATTTGCATTTTCTCTAACATACTGTCGGTTTCTCTTCCTGTTCCTCCTCATCTTTCTTGTCCTCCTTTTTCTACTCATTTTCTTGTCCTTTTTTTCTTTGCCTTTGCCTTAACAAATTGAAAAGGTGAAAACTCTTGTGAGCTCACAAATAGAATAAGAACATTTATTGATTTACTGATTGTTAATCAAAGACATTCTGTGCTCATGATGGAGTATGCTGACAATGCTTCAAGGTGCAGAGAAATGACACACCCCACAGTGATCTGTAAAGGACTCCAATAGAACAGGCTACCACTTTCTGGAAGTAGGAGATTCAGAGATTATTCATTGGCAAGACCGTGAGTTCCAAGAGCTATATGAGTTACTGTCTTATCCTGCTCACCTTCAATTTTGTCTGTGAAGACTTAAATCCCATTGCAAACAGAGCCCACCTGGACTTCCAGATCTCCCTGTGTTCTGATCTGCTTACTATTTTGTGAATAGCAAGAGTCCAGTCAGCATAGAACTGGGTGGACGGGCCTTCTCTTTCCTTCAGTATGTCACTTGAGTATGGGCTATGCAGTGATGTGGTTTGAGGGTCAATAGAAAGAGCAAGCTGAGCTTGTCAGGAAAATCAGATCACACTATAATTTTGCTTCTCTAAGCTCTACTTCCTAAGACATATTGATATACCTTAAAGTGAAGAATACATTGTAATTCACCAAGCAATTGTCACCTCCCCCCAACTTTTTAAAGATATTAATTAGTGTCTTTCTATGTAGCTCAGACTGGCCTTATGGTTTCCAACATCCTACCTCAGCTTCTCAGGTGTATGGGATTAACAATGTGCCCAATCCTTGTCACTTTTTAATTTTTACTTCATTTCTAAGTGTGTGTGTGTTTGTGTGTGTATGTGATAATATGTACATGAGTGCAGTGCCCTCAGAGACCAGAAGAAATCATTAGATCTTCTGGATCTCCTGAAAGAGTAGTATGTTTCTTAACCCAGGAGCCATCTGTTACTCTTCGTCATTTGTAAATCCTTCTATATTCTTACAAATGCAGCATTCTTATCTCTTATACAGTATTTTAAAATTATATTTATCTACATCCCATCCTTTAGTCAAAGTGCCATCAAAACTTGTAGAGGGAACCTTTTCTTTTATACCAAATTAAATATATAGATTCCAAACCTATCATGAATAGTAAAGTAAAAAGACATGCTTCTGTCAGTGTGGATCTGGGTTAGTAGTAAAAAGGGACCTGTAGAGTAGAAGGGCAGAATGGACTCATGCAATTATGCTCAGAGCTATACATGCATAAACAAGTAGAAATGTATAATACTTAAAAACAAGAAAATAACATGGATTGGTGGTGATGATTTAGACAAAAGGGAAGACTTATTATACAGTGCTGGTGAGAATCTAAAGCAGTACAATTATGGTATAAGTATGTGGTTTCCAACAAAACTAAAAATGAGCCTACTGTGACTCAGTTTTGCCACTTTTAGTGAGTTACCCAAAAGACTTCAAGTCACTTCCTAATTGGGAAAACCAAATCTGTATCTGATCACAAACATATATCAATAACAACTCCTTTAATATTTATCTAATTATACAACTGTATCAGCAAAGATTCTTGGTTTCCTACCTTATGTCAATCACAAATGACTTTTGATATCTGCATGTTATTCCAAGACCAGAATTTTTAGGCTTTTTTAATTTCATGTATGTACATGTTTTGCCTGTGTATGTCTATACACTATATGCATACCTGGTGCTTGTGGAAGCCAGAAGGGGGTGTTGGATAATCTGGAACTAGAATCATAGATGATTGTTAGCCACTATGAAGTGCTGAAAATTTACCCTAAGTAATTTATAAAAGGAGCCAGTACTATTCACCCTTGTGCCATAGCTCCATCCCAATGACCTGACATTTAATAACTATAGAATATTTTATATTCACAACAGAAAATAAATTCTTCTATCTTCTATTTTTCATGTTTTGATTTTTAAAGTTAGTCCAGTATGTTAAAATAGTAATGAAAATTATATCTAAGACATGGCACTTAGCTACTAGAATACAAAGTTTGGGGAATGTTACACATTTCTTCAAGGTTCTATAATTAACTTGTAAGCAAATATTGCACTAGAAATGTCATGGCAACTTATCATCTATTTGTATTTTAGTTCCTTTATTAAAGTAGAGTTATCAACTGTCCATACACCATGATCTTATCAACTCTTGTTATATCCATTTATAAAAGGGCTTGCCCTATGAAAGCATTCACATAGAATGCTTTGGCTAGATTTTCAGTGTGCATAGATGCTGAAATCAACCAGAGAGTGTCAGTGTTTTATTCACTTTTATATTTGTATGGGGAAAATTTATCTTTTCACTGGAGATGAGAAAACACATTCATATTTTCTTTAAGTTGCTACATTTATCTTTGGACTTTATCCATTTCAGGAATTATCTTTTATTGATTCACAAGTGATAACTGTGCCTTACTGCTTTAAGGAATGAAATAGGAGCTTTTCAAAAATGCCATTAGGTGTTGAACAACCATTCTTTTCTCAATAATTACAAATGTTAACATGGTCATATTCAAATCCAAAATGCCTAGGCACAGGAATATTTGTCCTTAATTGACTTTTCTGTTCATGCATTGTAAATTTATAGCAATTAAAAGTTGGATTAATTTATTGGATTGTCATATATCACATATATATTTGTGGGTGTTAGTCATTTATTATTAGAGGATGATATTTCCTAAGGATATAAAAACAAATGTTTAGACATTCCAGATTGATTACCAATGATAGATTAAAGAAGTAATTCCACACAAGTCTAGCTAGGTAAACAATTGAGTTTATTAGGATTGCTCACAGAAGCATAGGTGACTGAAGCTATCACTAGAGAAAGCTGATTAAAAACCTTAGTGACAATGAATGAAGGCTCCATTCCAGTGACTCCTTCTCTAGCTTCAGGCAGCCTTCCAGCAGGCAATTTGCTGCCTATGTTAACTGGGAGAGAGACATTGGGTCTTCTTTAATGTTTGAGATTCCTGATTCTGTTTTCTGAGATTCCTCAGCTTTTTAATTTTAATGATCTTTCTGAGTCTTACAAGTCTTCCTCCTCTCTCCAGGAAGGAATGTTTCAGCTCAGTTGAAATTTCTATGTAAAATTTATATGTTGTGATAACACAACCTAAAGTACATATGAACATATTAGTAATTTTTGATAACAATAAATCTAGATGTCTCCAATTTTTCAAAACATGACAATATGGTGAGATTCAATAGCTATTGTCTACCGGGCTACAAACCCCAAATAAAAAGATAGTGTGTTTGTTAATGCTATAATGTCAGTTATTCAATGTTGAAGTAGAGAATAGGAAGCCTCCATCAGAACTAGATTGAATTGTATGTGTAGCAAGAAGTGATGATTTATCACAAAGGAATACACTGGAAGAATCACTGAGTGAAAATCATTAAAAGATAACCTCAAGGAAAAGGATCCTGTGGACCCAATCAGCTTTTTCCTGGATACTAACAAAGGTGATCATACGTCACATGTACAGGAAATTAAGACTGAATAGCCAACTTACATACGAAATGTGATCAGAAATAGATAATAGGAGTCTTACTAATGAGTGACTTAGACTAGAAATTTAGCACCCTAAATAAAGGTTTTAAATCTACAGTGGTATTCGAGGAATGGCCTAGATTCAGTGGCCCTGTGATCATGTTTGCTGGGGATTATCTTGAATATTAATTCATGTAAGGGTGCTCAGACCACTGTTGGTGGCACCATTCTCTTGACATGTGGTCCTAAACTGTATAATAAGGCAAACTGAGTGTAGACCTGGTAGCCAGTCAGCAAGCCTGCCTTCAAGTTCCTTCCAGAGTTACTGACTTTACTTCCCTTAATGATGGATTATGAGTTAGAATTTTAACAACAACAAAAAGACTTTCTCCATTTTTATTCAGGGTGTTTAATCACAATCACAGATATGAAGCTAGAGTAAAATCAAAACAGCATTTTAGCACAATATTGGTCATATGCCTGGTTGTGGACACAAAATATCCAACATAGTACAACCGACTGCTGTGATAACATACAGGCAGGAGCTTGTGGCCCTGGGAAGTCAGGAAGCAAAGGGACATTAATGATCCTGTGCACTTGACATCCCATTTTCCTTTGTTCCAGGATGCTAGCACATGGATGGATGTTGTTCACACCTCAAATAGGTCTTCCTGCTTCAAGTAACCTAATCTAGGTAATCTCTCCCAGATATGCCCATAGGCTTGTCTTGTAGATGATGCTGCATCTGTCAAACTGACAGCCACTATTAACCCTCACAAAAAACTCCGGTTATGTTTTTCCATTAATGTTTTCATTAGGGATATTCTATTTCTTAGATTATCATACTTTATTTGTTCACTGTCACATAGACTTTTAAGTATAACGTTAGTATTGTAATGTCTGTGCACTTTCTTTTCATTCTCCTTTCTCCCTGCTTGATTTGTTTGATTTCAGATGACCATTTTTATGCTGCACATTGTAACCTTTGAATTTTCTACTGAGTATGGGAGACTGTCAATTTACAACACTGTATAAAAATGTTGACATTTATTGTTAGGAAAATAGAGTTTGACTTTATAACTTTTGTTTATGTTTTGTAGTAAGGCATATTTTATTTGTTTTTTATTTTTACTTTCTGTGTGGATAATAATGGTTGTTTAAAGTTTCTGTTTCGAGATGTAATAAGCAGCTTAAAGGGCATAGGGGTAGATAGATATGAATATTTATTTTCAGCTGAAAAGTAATCAGTTTAGACTCATAGAAGAGGGCTGCCCTCAGTCTTGATCCTTCCTTGTGCAATGGGTTATTAAAGGCAAATGCATATAACAGTACAAAAGCTGGAGAAGATTGACTGCTCAGTACTCAGCCAGGAATTAGAGATGTATCATTACCAACTCCAAAGACCAAGGAACAGTGCAAAAAAGGGACCTTCTTGGAAGAGGATTCAGAGAATGTACAAGAGTTGGAGGATGGACATAAGAGCTCTGAGATGCTATCTTCTGGGCATACATGGACATTGATTCATGAACTAACAGTAGCCATAATTACCTGCATAAGACTTATACAACAGGGGATGAAAGTGGGATGGAAAATAGTTGAGAAGAGGACTCAGCAGGGTAGGAGGCTGATCACAAAGTGCATCATGGGACAGCAAATATCACTGCTGCTTATAATTTTATAAAATGCTACCGCCTTTGCCCAAGAGCTGCCTCACTACCAGGCCCTTCCAGCTCCCTTTTTGTTCCACCCACCTTAGCTCTGGGATCAGCCACTGTCAGCCCTAATCCAGCTTCTCTTTCTACCTACCTTTGCTCTGGGTGGGATCACGCTATCAGCTCCAACCTGAGACTCTTGAATCCTCAGATAAAAGACATGCTCACAGCTTGTCACTTTACAGGTTCTCTCTCTCTCTCTCTCTCTCTCTCTCTCTCTCTCTCTCTCTCTCT